>NC_044552.1:135213930-135249220 GCF_007565055.1 Rhinopithecus roxellana | reverse complement strand
TGGTGCTGGGAAAATTGGCTAGTCATAAGTAGAAAGCTGAAACTGGGTCCTTTCCTTACTCCTTATATCGAAAATTAATTCAAGATGGATTAGAGACTTAAATGTAGACCTAATACCATAAAAACCCTAGAGAAAACCTAGGTAATACCATTCAGGACTAGGCATGGGCAAGGACTTCATGTCTAGAACACCAAAAGCTACGGCAACAAAAGCCTAAATTGACAAATAGGATCTAATTAAACTAAAGAGCTTCTGCACATCATCGTCCTATTTTCAAAGCAGAGCAGTTGCTTTTCAGAATTAAGTTTACACAGGCAAGTATTTTTCCAAATTGATAATTAAATGTCCTTGCTGTAGTCAGGGTTCTAACTTCAGTCATGGGGTAGCTACTGAAATTATATATTTTTAGATGTGTGTTTGTGTGTGTGGGGCGTGTGTGTGTGTGTGGTGTGCGTGTACATGATGGAAGGGGTGTCACGTAATTGAGAAGAATATTGAATAGACTGGCTCAGGTGGGGAAGCAGAATGAAACACCAAATCAAAGGCAAAACATCAACTGCGTACAGTGTTGCATAAATCAAAGGGGTGCCGGATGATATGGATGTGGTTTTAGTTGTGAAAATGAAAAAGAAAGGCTATATTTTGAAGAAAAATTGACTCCTTAGTAGAGATTAAAAAACATAATTTTAAGGATGTGTGCTTTAAATAGGAAGATAATTATAAAATTAAATATGAAACTCAATGAAACTATTATAATAGGGTTTTTTTTTTCCCAATGCCTGTTGAATTTCACAGACCTTACCAAAAATCGAATACAAGATTTTTCTTGAGTATATTGTATGTATAACCTATCAAAATGGTTCAACAATTTCTCTAAGGCTTGCAACAAATTAAACAATAAATTGAACTTGCAACAAACTAAACGTTAAGCTTCAGGAAAGACTAGTATATTTACACGTAGAATCCTTATACTGCCTTAATGTTTATTCTTTTATCTTAAGGTCCCTGCCTGGAGGAAATTCATTTTCCTTTCTGTTTGATTGAAACCTTGAAACAACCTCCCTCCCATATTTACAATAAGATCAAAATGGCATTTTATTTGCCCATCTGGAGATCACCAAATGCGTAAAGCTTGTCCGTGTGGAGGCCATCTGTTGTGAATGGAGACACACATGGAAACTTAATCCTTGAACTTCTTTTTAACTTTCTCTTTTGCTTGCCTGAGTCGAAGGCAATTCAGACCTGTCACTTGTGATACAAACTGTAGGCCAGGACACACTGCTGCCTTTTAATGTCACAAACACTTTCATTTGCCCAACACTGTGAGTACCTCTCTGAGAGGATCTAAAGGGTGAAAAAATGTTAGCACCATCTTTCATGACACAATTGAAGGTTAGAGTCAGAGCTTTCCCTAATGGGCTATTGCGTGGGTTGCACTTAGAACAAGGGAAGAGTCTTGGGGAATCATAACCATACTTTTTTTTTGAAAGTACCCATGGTCTCTCTAAGTAATTCTGAATGTGGTGAATACGGAGAAAAAACACTTTCTGACTCATTTTTTTTTTTAACTTTATGTCCTCACATGTTTCTATTTCAAGTTGAAGAAAATCATTTGGTTTAAAAATCATTTCAAAATGATGTTACTTATGGGGTAGGACAAATACATCACCAGGGACTGGACTTCCCAGAGACACTTTGGATATGGATAGAATTTTGCAGACTTGCACTGTTTTTGTCTTACTAGATTATATACAGTTATAATTTCATGTCTTTATATATGTAAGTACAATTTCATGTCTGTAAATACCACAAGTCAGTATGTTAACTGGACTGGCTTGATGCTAAAAACTCAGCGCACAGGTGTAAGCAAGGAGGCCACACAATCTTTGTCTACAAACTTTCTGCATCAGACTGTTTCATGAACCTTCGACGCTTTTAGCACCTGACTGGTTTGCCATTAAGGACAACAAAATTGCTTCTTAAACAATAATTTTAAGATCTCAGCTTTGCACTCTACATTGCATTGTTCTTTAATTTTCCTCACATTCATTTTCAACATTTCTGCATGTAGTTCTGTTTGATTTTATACTCTTGCTCAAATGCCAGTCGTCTGTCCCATTCGTGATTACAACTTTTTTCTTGAAGTCATCTTAACCTTTATTTAAACAGCCTCTAAAACTTCTCAACGCTGCTACCAAAGTGATCCTTCTTTCTGGATTTTTCACTCCCCAAAATTGATTTGTGTAGTGTTCTAAAAAAGCTCAGTGGTAATTGCAATATCAATTTATTCCTTACTATTTTTAAAGAAAGCTGTGCTTTTGGTAATAACAAAAAATTGGAAACAACTTAAATGTTAGACCTTAGGGAACTGGATTAATGGATTATGGTGTATAAACATACTTGAATCTGAAGCAACCACCAAGGATTATTTAGAGGAGTTGTAACAATTTGGAAAATGTTCACAATAAATTGAAGGGGAAGACTGTATAGAAATAGTATGTGAGGTATCACCACATTTTTGTAATAAGAAATTTATGTGTTTGTGTAGAGAAAAGGACTGCAACTACAGAATCGAAATGTTAACTGTGCTTTTCTCTGATTGATGGAATTATTGGTGATTTCATTTTATTCTTTATGAGTTGTGCATATTTTTCAAATATTCTACAATGAAAGTATTTACTTTTAGAGCCAGAAAAATTATTTTAGGAAAATGGGCAAAAACATATCACTTAAGAAGTGGCGTGATATAGTTTGGCTGTGTCCCCATCCAAATCTCATCTTGAATTGTAGTTCCCACAATCTCCGTGTGTCATGGAAAAGACCCGGTGGGAAGTAATTGAATCATGGAGGTGGTCCCCTCCATGCTATTCTCATGATAGTAAGTTCTCACAAGATTTGATGATTTTATAAGGAGCTTCCCCCTTTGCTTGGTTCTCATTCTCTTTGTTGCCACCATGTGAAGAAGGATGCTTGCTTCCCTTTCTGCCATGGTTGTAAAATTTCTGAGGCCTCCCCATCCCTGCAGAAATGGGAGTCAATTAAATGTTATTTCTTTACAACTTACCCAGTCTTTGGTATTTCTTCATAGCACTGTGAGAATGGACTAATATATGGTGTTTGCCTTCTATTATTCAAAAACACTTATCTAAATTCAGACCTAAAAACTGGGCAGGTAAAATGGCATCACACCTCTAAACCAAGGAGCGGATGAGAATTCTATATTATGTATAGCAAATGAGCCAAACATCTGGGGTTTTTAGGATACTTTCTGCTGTTTGAGACCAGTAGGTTATCTGATAACATTTAAGTCTACTTATGTTTCAATATTTCTAGAAATAGTAGCATGTACTATGTTTCCTCCACTCTAAATAAGACATTCTGGCCGCATCTTTCATTAGAGATTATTGTCAAGAGCATTAGCTCTTCTGTATAAATCCTTTGGCTGAGCCCATCTCCTTCAGCTTCTTCAAAGTTTCACCTTAATCCCTTACTTTGTTCAGTATCCTTTATATTGGGTTATCTCATATCAACCTCAGAACCTTCTCACAATGACATATTTTTGAAATGTCTTTCCTGTCCTGTAAGAATATGTTAAGACATTCCCATGGCTATGTGACCATTCTTGACCAACTTGTAGCCCAGTCTGGCCTGGACAAAGAAGAGAGAAAAGGCTGCATGAGGTATCTGCAGGGAGATGTGCCTGAGGCAACTCCAGAGAACTTTGAGCGCTCCCAGGAGTGAGGGTTGAGTATGGAGAAGGAAGAAGAGGAACAGCATGGTTGAGAGAGGTGCAGGCATGGCAGAGAAAGCTGGAAGGCCTGGCAAGGCCTCCTAAGGCTTTATGAGGAAAATGCAGCAGTGATCTTTAAGGATATGGCGGTAGCTTGTCAGCATCTGGGATGACTCCTCAAGTGCCCAGATGAAGAGATGACAATCAAATATGGGACACTCCCCACTACTCTTTTGATACCTTGACTCTCACTCTTTCTAGGCACCTGGGACGTATATGCAGACCTAGGGATTCATATCAACTGAAAGACCCAGTAGTGACCTAAAACTGAATCGACTGAAATTGACTTTCTTCTATCTATGAGAATGGGGTTAGGGATAGAAAATATGTTGAATTATGGCAAAAAATTATTTTGCATGCTTGAGTCTGTGGCCGGAGAATTATACGTGCCATAAACAGGGCAGAAATTTTGCTTAAATAGGTACTTTGTACAGGTATTATAAATATTTGTCTGTATAGTAAAGATAGATAAAGACAAACAGGTAGATACATAGGTAGATAATAGATAGATTTCCATAGCTGAATTATTTACATACCATTTTTTTTCTGGCAATTCCCAATCTATTCCTTTTCAGCAGTGCCCAGGACTATTCCATCAACAATCTAGGACTTAATAGAAGCTTTTAGAGGAAACTTATGAAGCAGAAAATACTAAGTATGTATCTTTATTATTTAGAATCTAAAATGACAGAACAGAATTCAGCATTTTCTCTAATGTAAAGCAAAGCTGTTCATTATCCCTGAAAATGTCGGGGATAACAACAAACAATAACAACAACAACAAACAAAAACAAGAATAAACAAAAACCTCAAATAGTTTTTGGATCTCTTTGTCTTATTCAAAAAGCCAAGAAGCCAAATCAGATGGAGTACTATCCTGCAAGCTTTCGTCAAATCTTCCCTAAATTGTACACAAAGGACCCCAGGACATCATTTAGTTTAGCCCCTATGTTGGTCTTGGGATTCACAAATTCAAAAGCCTTTAGGATTTGGTGGATGATAAAAATGAGTAAAGGTGTGAAGAGTACAAAAGGAGTGGTTGGAACTCTGGCAAACTGGTCTAAGATATGACCTAAAGGATAAGCAGCAGCCAGACAGGAGTAGATGCTAGGAGAGAGTTCACAGGAAGATGGAAAAAGGGCTTGGGGGCCAATGGCAAGTGGGAACTTGGTACACTCTTGGAGGATGCTGAACAACAAAACCAGACAGATAAGCCAGGGACAAGATAACCATGAAGAATACTGCTCTGCTGCTTAGAATGAAAAGATTGATAAGTTAACAATAACTTCATTCCTAAATCCCCTTCTTCTACCCCATCCCCAAGGTAGTATTGCCTCAATACTACAATTCTCTTCCCACCCCTAGATTTATTGAGGTATAAATAACCAAAAACTTGCATATATTTAACGTGTACAACATAATGCTTTGATGTACATATACCTTGTGAAATTATTACCACAATCAAACTAATCACCTCACATAGTTATCTTTTCTCTCTCTCTCTCTGTCTCTCTGCCTCTGCCCCCCCCCCCCCGTGTGTGTATGTGTGTGTGTGTGTTGTGGTGGTGATGATGGTGGTGGTGGTGATGATGGTGGTGGTGGTGATGATGGTGGTGGTGGTGGTGGTGAGAACACTTAAGATTTACTCTGTTAGCAAACTTGAAGAATACAATACAATATTATCAACTGTAGTCACCTTGTCATTCATTAGATCTCCAGAATTTATTCATCCCACATAACTTAAATTTTGTACCCTTTGACCAACATCTCTCCATTCCCTATGCCTACCCCTGCTACCACTATTTTCTTCTCTGCTTCTATGAATTGGTCTTTGTTAGATTCTACATGTAAGTGAGATCATATAGTATTTCTCTTCCTGTATCTTGCTTATTTCACTTAGCGTAACACCCTCCAGGTTCATTCATTTCATAAAAATGGCAAGGTTTCCTTCTTTTTACGAGTGAACAATATTCTATTGAATATAAATATGTAGTACTATATTTTCTATCTCCATTCATCTGTTAACAGATAGTTTGATTCCATATCTTGACTATTGTGAATAATGCTGCAATAAACATAGGAGTGTAGATATCTCCTTGACATACTGATTTCATTTCCTTTGGGTGTATAAGCAGAAGAGGGATTGCTAAATCATATAGCAGTTCTGTTAATTTTATTTTTAAAATTCAATTATAGTTTTTATCTCTCTCTCTATATTTTTCTTTATAGTTATACAATATTTTACATATTTATGGGTTACATGTGAGTATTTTTGTATGTATATATGTCTAATGATCAAATCAGTGAATTTGGAGCATCCATTGCCTTGAGTATTTATCATTTTTGTATGTTAACATTTTGAGTTCTCCCTGCTAAGCTACTTTGAAATACGTAGTATACTGTTGCTAACTATAGTCACCCTTGTCTGCTTTTGAACATTACAATCTTCTATCTAACAGTAAGCCTGTACCCATCCACCAACCTCTCTTCATTTTCCCCTCCTAGCCTCTAGTATCTATCATTCTATTCTCTATCTTCATGAAATAAAGTTTTTTGAGTCCAGATATGAGTAAGAACATGCAGTACTTGTCTTTCTGTGCCTGAGTTGTTTCACTTAACATAATGACCTCCAGTTCCATCCATGTTTCTGCAATGACATGATTTCATTATTTTTTTATAGCCAAATAGTATTTCATTGTGTACATATGGCACATTTTCTTTATCAATTTGTTGATGGACGCAGGGTGATTCCATATTATTTTTATTGTGAATAGTGCTGTAATAAACATGTAAGTACAGGTATCACTTTGATATACTGATTTTCTTTTTGTTGGATAGATATCCAGCAGTGGTGGGACTACTAAATCATATGGTAGTTCTATTTTTTTTTCTTTTTGGGAAATCTCCTTACTATTTTCTATAGTGGTTGTGCTAATTTACATTCCCCAAACATTGCAGAGTTCCCTTTTCTTCACATCCTTGCCAGCATCTGGTTTTCTTTTTTTTTTTTTTTTTTGGTCTTTTTAATAATAACCATTTGAATTGGGGTAAAATGATACCTAATTGTGGTTTTGATTTGCATTTCCCTGATGATTAGTGATAGTGAGCATTTTTTCATATACCTGCTGTTCATTTTTATGTCTTCTTTTGAGAATTGTCTATTCATGTTATTTTTCCACATTTTAATGAAATATTTGTTTTGCTTTGTTATTGTTGTTTGTATATTATTGTATATTCTAGGTATTATTCCCTTATCAGATGAATAGTTTGCAGATATTTTCTCCCATTTAACATGTTGTCTCTTCACTTGGTCAATTGTTTCCTTTGCTGTTCAGAAGGCTCTTAGTTGCATATAGTTCAATTTGTCTATTTTTGTTTTAGTTGTCTATGCTTTGAGGTCTTAGCCATAAAATATTTGTTTATACCAATGTCTGGAAGTGTTTTCACTGTGCTTTCTACTAATAATTTTATAGTTGCAAGCCTTACATGTAAGTCTTTAGTCCATCTTGAATTGATTTTTGTATATAGTGAGAAGTAGAGGTCCAGTTTCATTCTTCTGACTATGGATATTTAGTTTTCCCAGCACCATTTATTGAAGATGGTGTCCTTCTCCCCAGTGTATGTTCCTGGCATTTTGTCAAAAATTAGTTGGCTGTAAATATGTGGATTTATTTCTGGATTCTCTATTCTGTTCCATTGTCTGTGTGTCTATTTTTATACCAATAGCATGCTGGTTTGGTTACTTTACTCTTATAATATATTTTGAAGTTGGGAAGTGTGAAGCCTCCAGCTTTGTTTTTTTCTGCTCAGGATTGCTTTGGCTATTCTGGCTTTTTCATTTCTTTCTTTCTTTCTTTCTTCTTGGTTCCATATGAATTTAGGATTTTTTTTCTATTTCTGTGAAAAATGGTAGTGGTGTTTGATAGTGATCACATTGAGCCTGTATATTGCTTTGGGCTATATGGCCATTTAAATGATATTAATTCTTTTGATCCAGGAGTATGGGATGACTTTCCATTTGTTTGTGTCCTCTTCAACTTCTTTCATCAGTGTTTTAGTCTTCCTTGTAGAGATATTTCACCTCCTTAAATTATTCCTAGGTATTTTTTGTAGCTACTGTAAATGGATTGCCTTCTTGTTTCTTTTGGCTATTTGATTGCTGGTATATAAAACACTACTGATTTTTGTACATAGATTTTGCATGCTCCAACTTTACTGAATTTGCTTATCATATCTAAGAGATTTTTGGTGGAGGGAGTCTTTTGGCTTTTCCAAATATAAGATCATGCTATCTGCAGTCAACCAAAATGCCCATCAATGATAGACTAGATAAAGAAAACATGCTACATAAACACCACGGAATACTATGCAGCCATTAAAGGAAAAAGATCATGTCCTTCGCAGGGACATACATTGAGCTGGAGTCCATTATCCTTAGTAAACTAATACAGGAACAGAAAATCAAATACCACATGTTCTCACTTATAAGTGGGAGCTGAATAATGAGAACACATGGACACATGAGGGATGGGAAACAACACACACCAGGGCCTGTCGGAGGGTGGGGGGGTTGGAGGAGGAAAAGCATCATAGCTAATAAATACTGGGTTTAATACCTGGGTGATGGGATGATCTGTGCACCAAACCACCATGGCACACATTTACCTATGTAACAAACCTGCACATCCTGCATGTGTACCCCAGAACTTAAAATAAAAGTTGGAAAAAAAGGAGATTATGTCATCTACAAAAAGGGACAATTTGAATTCCTCTTTTACAATTTGGATCCCTTTTATTTCGTTTTCTTACCTGATTGCACTGGCTACAATATTCAGTACTACGTTGAATAGGAGTAGTGAAAGTGGATATCCTTGTCTTGTCCCAATTCTTAGAGGAAAGGCTCTCAATTTTAACCCATTCAGTATAATCTTAGCTGTGAATTTGTCATGTATGTCCTTTATTATTTTGAGATGTAATCCCTCTATACCTAGTTTGTTGAGAGGTTTTCTCATGAAAGGATATCCAATTACATCAAATATTTTTCTGTGTCTATTGAGATGATTATATGGTTTTTGTCCTTCATCCTGTTGATGTGATATATAATATTTACTGATTTCTGTATGTTAAAACATTCTTGCATCCCTGATATAAATCCCACTTGATCATGGTGTATTATCTTTTTGATGTGCTGTTGAACTCAGTTTGCTAGTATTTTGCTGAGGATTCCTGTGTTTATGTTCAGCAGGGGTATTGGCCTGTAGTTTGTGTGTGTGTGTGTGTGTGTGTGTGTGTGTGTGTGTGTGTGTGTGTTCTTGTCTGGTTTTGGTATCAGATTAATGCTGGTACCATAGAATGAGTTAGGGAGAATTTTCTCCTCTTCAATTGTTTGGAATAGATAGAAGAGCATAGATATTAGTTCTTTATATGTTTGGTAGAATTTGGCAGTGAATGTACTCAGTCTTGGGCTTTTCCTTTTTGGGAGACATTTTATTACTGAGTTAATATTGCTACTCATTATTAGTCTACTCAAGTTTTTAATTTTTTCCTGATTCAGTGTTGGTAGGTTTTATGTTTTCTGGAATTTATTCATTTCCTCTAGGTTTTCCAGTTGTTCATAATAGTTGTTCATAACAGTCTCTGATAATCTTTTGTATTTCTGTGGTATCAGCTGTAATGCCTCCTTCTTCATTTTTGATTTTGTTTATTTGGGTTTCCTTCTTTTCATGGTTAGTCTAGCTGGTGGTTTATTTATTTTATTTATATTTTTGAAGAGCCAACATTTTGTTTTGCTGATTCTTTTATTTTAGAGCTCTATTTCATTTACTTCTGCCTTAATCTTTAATATTTCTCTTTTTCTGCTACTTTTGGGTTTGGTTATTCTTGCTTTTCTAGTTCTTTGAGGTACGTTGTTAGATTGCTTATTTGACACCTTCCTATTTTTTGATCTAGGTGTTTATTGCTATAAACTTCGCTCTTAGTATTGCTTTTGCTGTATCCCACAGGTTTCGGTAGGTTGTGTATCCATTTTCATGTGTTTCAAGATATTGTTTGATTTATAACTTAATTTCTTTATTGACCTAATGGTTGTTCAGGAGCATGTCATTTATTTTTTATGTATTTGAATGTTTTCCAAAATTGCTTTAATATTTATTTCAAGTTTTATTCCACTGTGGTCTGAGAAGATACTTGATATGATTTTGATTTTTAAAAATTTGGTTTTTTGTTGTCTAACATAGGTTTTTTTCTGGAGAGTGTTTCATGTGCTGATAAGAAGAATGTGTATTCTGCAGCTGTTGTATAAAATGTTCTGTAAATGTGTGTTAGGTCCATTTTGTCTAAAGTCCAGTGGGTGTTAAAAATTCCCTGTTATTATTGTATTAAAGTCTATCTCTCTATTTAGATCTAGTAATATTTGCCTTATGAATCTGGTTGCTCTAGTGTTGGATGCATATATATTTAAAATTGTTATATCCTTCTCCCTGGATCAATCCCTTTATTGTTATGTAATGGACTTTGTCTTTTTTAAAAACTGTTTTTGACTTAGAATATCATGTATGTGATATCAGCATAGCTACTCCTGCTTGCTTTTGGTTTTAATTTGCATGAAATATCTGTTTCCATCTCTTCATTTTCAGTCTGTATGTGTTTCTATAGGTAAAATGTGTTTCTTATAGGCAGCATACAGTTGGATCTTTCTTATTTTTTATTTTTGACAGGGCCTTACTCTGTTACTAATGCTGGAATGAAGTGGCAAAAGTATGGCTCACTGCAGCCTTGACTTTCTATGCTCAAACAATCCTTCTACCTCAGCCTCCCAAGCAGTTGGGACTACAGGCACATGCCACCATGCTTGGTTAATATTTAATATTTACTTTTTTGTAGAGATAGGGACTCACTATGTTGCCCATGTTGGTCTTAAACTCCTGCCTCAAGTAATCCTCTCACCTCGGCCTCTTAAAACATTAAGACTACAGGCATGAGCCACAGCACCCAGTCATTAAAAAAAAAAAAATCTTTCAGCCAGTCTATATATTTTGAGTGGAGAATTTAATTCATTTACATTCAAAGTTATTATTGATATGCGAGGTTTTGTTCCTGTCTTCATATTGTTAATTATTTTCTGATTGTTTCCCATCTTCTTTGATCCTTTCTTTTTCTCTTATGTTTGTCATCATGGTTTGGTGGTTTTCTGTAGTGATGATTTGAATCCTTTCTCTTCTTCATTTGTGTGTTGGCCTTACCAGTGTGTTTTGTAATTTTGTGTGTTTTCATGATGGTAAATATCATCCTTTTGCTTCCTGGTTTAGTACTCTTTTGAGAATTTCTTGTAGGGCTGGTTTAGTGGTAATAAATTTTCTCAGCTTCTGCTTGTATGGGAAATACTTTATTTCTCCTTCATTTATGAAGGATAATTATGCTGGATATAGTATCTTTGACTGGCAGTTTACTTCTTTCAGCACTTTAAACATATCATCCCTATATCATGTATAACTCCCCAATGCAATCCCTCCCTCCTCTCCCCTCCCCCCTCCCCATGATAGGCCCCAGTGCGTGATGTTCCCCTTCCCGAGTCCAAGTGATCTCATTGTTCAGTTCCCACCTATGAGTGAGAACATGCGGTGTTTGGTTTTCTCTTCTTGTGATAGTTTGCTAAGAATGATGGTTTCCAACTGCATCCATGTCCCTACAAAGGACGCAAACTCATCCTTTTTTATGGCTGCATAGTATTCCATGGTGTATATGTGCCACATTTTCTTAATCCAGTCTGTCACAGATGGACATTTGGGTTGATTCCAAGTCTTTGCTACTGTGAATAGTGCCGCAATAAACATACGTGTACATGTGTCTTTGTAGTAGAATAATTTATAATCCTTTGGGTATATACCCAGTAGTGGGATGGCTGGGTCATATGGTACATCTAGTTCTAGATCCTTGAGGAATTGCCATACTGTTTTCCATAATGGTTGAACTAGTTTACAATCCCACCAACAGTGTAAAAGTGTTCCTATTTGTCCACATCCTCTCCAGCACCTGTTATTTCCTGACTTCTTAATGATTGCCATTCTAACTGGTGTGAGATGGTATCTCATTGTGGTTTTGATTTGCATTTCTCTGATGGCGAGTGATGATGAGCATTTTTTCATGTGTCTGTTGGCTGTATGAATATCTTCTTTTGAGAAATGTCTGTTCATATCCTTTCCCCACTTTTTGATGGGGTTGTTTGTTTTTTTCTCGTATATTTGTTTGAGTTCTTTGTAGATTCTGGATATTAGCCCTTTGTCAGATGAGTAGGTTGCAAAAATGTTCTCCCATTCTGTAGGTTGTCTGTTCACTCTGATGGTAGTTTCTTTTGCTGTGCAAAAGCTCTTTAGTTTAATTAGATCCCATTTGTCAATTTTGGCTTTTGCTGCCGTTGCTTTTGGTGTTTTAGACATGAAGTCCTTGCCCATGCCTATGTCCTGAATGGTACTACCTAGATTTTCTTCTAGGGTTTTTATGGTATTAGGTCTAACATTTAAGTCTCTAATCCATCTTGAATTAATTTTCGTATAAGGAGTAAGGAAAGGATCCAGTTTCAGCTTTCTACTTATGGCTAGCCAATTTTCCCAGCACCATTTATTAAATAGGGAATCCTTTCCCCATTTCTTGTTTCTCTCAGGTTTGTCAAAGACCAGATGGCTGTAGATGTGCGGTATTATTTCTGAGGACTCTGTTCTGTTCCATTGATCTATATCTCTGTTTTGGTACCAGTACCATGCTGTTTTGGTTACTGTAGCCTTGTAGTATAGTTTGAAGTCAGGTAGCGTGACGCCTCCAGCTTTGAATTGATGGGTGCTGACGAGTTGATGGGTGCAGCACACCAACATGGCATAAGTATACATATGTAACAAACTTGCACGTTATGCACATGTACCCTAGAACTTAAAGTATAATAAAAAAAAAACAAACAAACAAACAAAAAAAAAAATAAAAAAAATAAACATATCATCCCATTCTCTCCTAGCCTGTAAGGTTTTGCTGAGAAATCCATTGTTAATTTAACGAAGATTCCTTTATAGGTGACTACACACTTTTCTCTTGCTGTTTTAAGAATTCTTTCTTTGTCATTGACTTTAGATATCTTTATGTACTGTGAAGAAGAGTTTTTTAATTCTATCTGTTTGGGGATTGCTAGGCTCTTTGTATATGGCTGTCCTAATCTCTTTCTAGACTTGGAAGCTTTCATGTACTATTTTGTCAAATAAGTTTTCTAAACCATTTATTTTCTCTTCACCCTCTAGTACCCTGATAATTTGAATATTTGGTTACTTTATGGTGTTCTATATGTCAGGAAGGCTTTACTCATTCTTCTAATTTTTTTTTCCTTTTTTTCTTACTGGCTTATTTAAAAAGATGTGATTTAAGTTCTCAGATTCTTTCTTCTTCTTGATTTAGTCTATTGTTGAAGCTTGTATTTCATTCAATAAATTATTCAGTTCCAGAATTTCTGGGGTCTTTTAAATGATATCGGTCTCTTTGGTACATTTGTCATTCATATTGTGAATTGTTTTTCTGATTTCTTTTTCAGAATTTTCCTGTATCTCACTGAGCTTCTTTTGAATCAATAATCTGAATTCTTTTTTCGGGATCTCATGAATTTCTTTTCAGTTGTGATCTGTTGCTGGAGAACTATCGTGTTCCTTTGGAGGCATCGTTTTTTCCTTGCTTTTTCATGTTTCCTGTATCCTTATATTGATATTTGTGCATCTAGTGTAATGGTCATTTCTTCTACTTTTCTACTTTTTGAATTTGTTTATATATGGGACGATTTTTTCCTGAAGATAATTTATCTATAGTGCTGGTGGGGTAGGGCACTTTGGCTGTAATTCTTGCTGCAGTAGTGTAATCTCTGCATCATTTCTTCAGCTGTAAACAGCAACAGTGGTATCTGATTTTTTTCAGTGTCTCAGGGTGCTGTTATTAGTGGAGGCTGTGGTGAAGTCTTGCTGGGGACTGGAATGCCATGTAGGCCAGTCTTTTGGCCCCAGTGGTGGTAGTGGCCAGCTGAGCATGCCTGTTTTGGGGCCCTAGGGTGGTGTACACTGGTACTGGTGCTGGCAGGTCCAGGCAGGCTAATTCTTGGACCTCCAGGTGGCATACTCAGATGCCAGTAGTGGCGCCAGTGGGCTGGGCAGATGGGTGTGTTCTCAGGCCCCTGGGCAGCTGGTGTGACATGGGCACTGGCACGGGCAAGATGACCCTCTGTGTCTTAACAGTTGTGTGTGCTGATGTAGGCAGTGGCTACAGTGGGCTAGATGGTTCAGTCTCCAGGCCAGCAGGTGGCACATGCAAGTAGGTGCCAGCTGAGGATGTGGTGACCAAGTGGATAGTACTAACTTCAGGGCCCTTTGTGGGAGTGTTAAGGTACCAATAATGGTGGACTGGTTTGAGAATATCCCTGGCCTCTAAACTGGGTGCTCTGGCTTGGGGTGGCAGTGGAGGGTTGGGGACTTGCACAGCTAGACCAGGTGGTCTTATCCTCAGGCCTTCTGATGAAGTTTGTGGGTGCCAGCCATAATAGGGAAAAGTGGGGTAATCCCCAGCCCATCTGAATAATGCTAAGCTCAAGGGTGGCAGTGGCTGCAATCCTGCCCTGTTATAAGGGAAGGCAGGTCTGCTGGTGGGTGGGGAGCAAACACATCACTTGTGACTCAGCTCTGGTAGTGTTCATGCTTAAGTCTCTGCTATAGTAACCCCGCCTCAGTCATGCCTTAGCCGCAGCTGCAGTGGCCTGTGGTTGCTCATGTAACCCTGGGAGCATTGGTCTGTGCTTCTCTCTCTCTTTTTTTAAAATTATACTTTAAGTTCTAGGGTACATGTGCACAACGTGCAGGTTTGTTACATATGTATACATGTACCATTTTTTTTTCTCCTTGATTTCTTTTAATTTTGGGAAACACTGAATTGTTGGATGTTAGTCAGGAATATTATAAGGCTTAAGAATATGGTTTAATATTTCATAATTGTAAACGTGTGTGTGTGTGCATCTGTGTGCATGTGTGCATGCATACACATGTGTGGGATAGCAATATAATTTGCAGAGCCCAGTGCAAAATGAAAGTAGAAGTCTCCATGCTCAAAAATTATTTAGAATTTCAAAATGGCAACAGCAGATCATTATACTAAGTTCTGAGCATGAAGCCATGTGCATAGGTTGCATGTCTGTGAAGCTGGCCTTGTTTGTATACATATATTTTTAATTCAACAGTTTTAGGGGAACAGGTGGTTTTTGGTTACATGGATAAATTCTTTAGTTGTGATTTCTAAGATTTTGGTGAATCCATCACCTGAGCCATGTACATACACTGTACCCAATATATAGTATTTTATCCCTCATTCCCCTCACAGGCTTCCCCCTGAATCCCCAAAGTCTATTATATCATTCTTATGCTTTTGCATCCTTATAGTTTAGCTCCCATTTATGATATTATCTGCCTGGACCTGCTAATACCAGTACCTGTGTACACCACTCTAGGGCCCCAAAGCAGAGATGTTCAGCCTGCCATTGACACCAGTGGAACCAAAAGACTAGCCTACATGGCATTCTAGTCCCCAGCAAAACTTCACCACAGTGTCCACTAATACATGACATTTGGTTTTCTGTTCCTGAGTTACTTCACCTAGACTAATGGCCTCCAACTCCATCCAAGTTGCTGCAAAGGCCATTGTTTTGTTCCGTTTTATATCTGAGTAGTATTCCATGGTGTATATGGAATTTTCTTTATCCACTCGGTTAATGGGCATTTAAGTTGGTTCCATATATTTGCAATTACGAATTGTGCTCCTATAAACATGTATGTGCATGTGTCTTTTTATATGATGACATCTTTTCCTTTGGGAAGGTACCCATTAGTGGAATTGCTGGATCAGATGATAGTTCTACTTTTAGTTCTTTAAGGAATCTCCATACTGTTTTCCATAGTGGTTTTACTAGTTACATTCCCATCAGTAGTGTAAAAGTGTTCCCTTTTCAACATATCCATGCCAATGTCTACTATTTTTTTATTTTTAACTATGGCCATTCTTGCAAGACTAAGGTGGTATCTCATTGTGGTTTTAATTTGCATTTCTCTGACAATTAGTGATGGTGAGCATTTTTTCATATGTTTGATCATTGTTTGTATATCTTCTTTTGTGAATCATCTATTCACGTCCTTTGCCCAGTTTTTGATGGAATTACTTGTTTGTTTTTCTTCTTGCTGATCTGTTTGAGTTTCTTGTAGATTCTGGATATTAGTTCTTTGTTAGTTGCATAGTTTGCAAATATTTTCTCCCACTCTATGGTTTGTCTGTTTACTCTGCTGATTATTTTTTCTTCTGCACAGAAGCCTTTTAGTTTAATTACATCCCATTTATCTATTTTGCTTTTGTTGCATTTGCTTTTGGGTTCTTAGTTGTGCTTCTCATTTTCCTCAGCCCTGGTGCTGCTGGGCTCCAGGACACTGTGCAGTCTGTTATGGGTAGAACTCTAAAATGGCTCCTTGCTGTAGCTGCTTAGGTTTCAGGGAATGTGTGAGACCTAGCACGGGCTCCTTCTCTCTAACTGTGCCATCACAGTTAGATTGTGTAATCTCCTGGCAGCTCCATATGTTAATTTCAGGGCGCAAAGATGGTTGAGGGACTCTCTCATAGCTAGGATTGTAGAAGTCCACGGTGGGAATGTGGACTGTTGAAGGGCTCTCACTTACCTTTTTGGTAGTTCTGTTTTTAATTTTTAAGGAATCTCCCTACCATTTTCCATAATGGAAAATGGTACAAATTTATATTTCTACTAACAGTGTACAACAGTTCACATTATTCTACATCTTTACCAACACTTGCTATCTCTTGTGTTTTTTAATAATAGCCATTCTAACAAGTGTGAGGTGATTCTCATTGTGGTTTTGATTTGCATTTTTGTGATGATTAGTGGTGTTGAGCACTTTTTCATATACCTATTGGGCATTTGTGTGTGCTCTTTTGAAAAATTTCTATTCAGGTATATTGCTTTTATTTAAATTGGGTTATATGATTTTTTGCTGTTGAGTTGTATATGTTATTTATGTATTTTGGATATTAACCCTTTGTCAGATATATTGTTTTTAAATGTTTCCTCCCATTCTGTAAGTTGTCTTTTCATTTTATTGGTTGTTTTCTTTCTTATGCATAAGATTTTTAGTTGATATAGTTCCCTTGTTGGCTTTTGTTTTCATTGTCTGTGCTTTGGGAATCATATCCAAAAAAATTATTGCCAAGAGTAATGTCAAGGAGCTTTTTCTCTATGTTTCCTTCTAGGAGTTTTACAGTTTCTGGTCTTACATTTATTTAATTTTTCAATTCATTTTGAGGTAATTTTTGTGTATAGTGTACAATAAGGATTCCAATTCATTCATTTGCCTGAAGATATCCAATTTTCATAGCACCATTTGTTGAAGACCCTATCCTTTCCCTGTTGTGTATTCTTGGTTTCTGTTTCAAAGATTATCAACCACATATGTGTAAGTTTATTTTGGGGCTATCTATTCTGTTCCATTGGCCTATGTGAATGTTTTTATGCCAGTACCATACTGTTACTATAGCTTTGTGGTGAACTTTGAAACCAGGTAGTGTGATATCTCCAGCTTTGTTTTTTTGGTTTTTGTTTCTTGTGTTTTTTTAATTGCAGATTGTTTTGGCCATTTGGGGTCTTTTTTGGTCTCATACAAATTGTAGTGGCTTTTTTTCTATTTCTGTGAGGAGTGACATTGGAATTTTGATAAGAATTGCATTGAACCTATAGATCACTTTGGATGGTATGAACATTTTAGCAATATTAACTTAATCAATCCATGAACATGGGATGTCTTTTCATTTATTTGTGTCTTCTTCACTTTCTTTTATCAGGGTCTCATTGTTTAGTATACATATCTTTCACCTCTTTGTTAAATTTATTCCTGAGTATTTTATTCTTTTTGATGATAAATGGGATTCTTTTCTTAATGTCTCTTTTTTAGGTAGTTTATTGTTAGTGTACAGAAACACAACTAATTTTGCATATTTGTTTAGTATCCTACAACTTTACTAAATTAGTTTATTAATTCTAACAATTCTGATGGAATCTTTAGGATTTTCTACATATGAGATCATGCCATCTGAAAAGAGAGATAATTTGACTTCTTTCTTTCCAATTTGGATCCTTTTTTTTCTTTAGCTTCTCTAATTGCTCTGGCTATGACTTTGGATATTGTAGTTAATAGATGTGGCAAGGGTGGACATTCTTGTCTTGTTCCTAATCTTAAAGAAAAACTGTCACCTTTCCATTGGTAAGTATGATGTTTATTGTGGGTTTGTCCTATATTTTCTTTATTATGTTGAGGTACTTTTCTTTTGTGCTTAAGTGGTTGACAAGTGTCTTTTTTAATTATAAAAATATATTGTATTTTGTCAAATGCTTCCTCTGCATCTATTGAGATAATCATGTGATTTTAATCTTTCATTATATTAATGTGATGCATCATGTTTATTGATTTGTATATGTTGCACCACTTTTTCATCTCAGGGATAAGTCCCACTTAGTCACGATGAATGATTCTTTTAATGTGCTGTTGAATTGGGTTTCCTAGGATTTTGTTGAAGTTTTTTGCATCCATCCACATCAGAGTTATTGGCTTGATTTCATGTTCTTGTCTAACTTTGGTATGAGGGTAATGCTGGCTTCATGAAATGAGTTTAAAAGCACTCCATCCTCAAGACTAAGCAAAAAGAAGAAATCTGGAGGCATCACATTACCTGACATCAACCTACACTATAAGGTCATTGTCACCAAAACAGCATTGTACTGGTATAAAAATATGCAAATAGACCAATGAAACAATAAAGAACCCAGAAATAATGCGAAATACATACATCCAACTGATGTTTGACAAAGCAAACAAAACGTAAGGTAGGGAAAGAATGCCCTATTCAACAAATGGTGTTGGGATAATTGGAAAGCCAGTATCCAATAGAAGAAAGAAACTGGATCCTCATCTGTCACCTCATACAAAAATCAACTGAGTATGGATCAATACTTAAATATAAGACTTGAAACCGTATAATTTCTAGAAGATAACATCAGAAAAACACTTCTAGACATTGGCTTAGGCAAAGACTTCATGTCCAAGAACACAAAAGCAAATGCAGCAAAAACAAAAATAAATATATGGGACTTAATTAAACTAAAAAGTTTCTGCACAGCAAAATAAACAATCAGTAAACAGACCACCCACAGAGTGAGAGAAAGTCTTCACAATCTATACATCTGCCAAAGGAGTAATATCCAGAATCTACAAGGAACTCAAACAAATCAGGAAGAATAAAACAAACAAATCCATCAAAAAATGGGCTAAGGACATGAATAGACAGTTCACAAAAGAAGATATACAAATGGCCAACAGACATATTAAAAATGCTCAGCATTGCTAATGATCAGGGAAATGCAAATCAAACCACAATGTGATACCATCTTACTTCTGCAAAAATGGCCATAACCAAAAAATTAAAAAATAATGGATGTTGATGTGGATATTATGTAAAGGGAACACTTTTACACTGCTGGTGGGAATGTAAACTAGTACAGCCACTATGGAAAACAGTGTGGAGATTCCTCAAATAACTAAAAATGAACTAACATTTTATTCAGCAATCCCACTACTGGGTATCTACCCAGAGGAAAAAAGGTCATTATACAAAAAGATACTTGCACACACATGTTTATAGCCACACAATTCTTAATTGCCAAAATATGGAACCAGCCAAAATGTCCATCAATCATTGAGTGGATAAAGTAATTGTGGCATACACACACACACACACACACACACACACACACACACACACCCCATGGAATACTATTCAGCCATAAAAAGGAATAAAATAATAGCATTTGCAGCAATTTGGGTGGAACCGGAGACTGTCATTCTAAGTGAAGTAACTCAGGAATGGAAAAGCAAACATTGTATGTTCTTACTCATAATTGGGAGCTTAGCTATGAGGATGCAAAGGCATAAGGATAATACAATGAACTCTGGGGACTTGGGGAGAAAGAATGGGAGGTGGGTGAGCAATGAAAGACTACAAATTGGGTACAGTGTATACTGTTTGGGTGATGGGTGCACCAAAACCTCACAAATCACTGCTAAAGAACTTACTCGTGTAATCAAACAACACCCATTCCCCAAAAACCTACGGAAATAAAAATTTTTTAAAAGAAAAAGTGTTCCCTCCTCTTCAATTTTTTGAGAGTTTGAGAAGGATAGGCATTAATTCTCAACATGTTCATAAGAATTAATCCATGAAGCTACATTGTCATGGGCTTTTGTTTGTTGGGAGGTTTTGATTACTGCTTCAATCTCCTTAGTCATAATTGTTTTGCTCAGATTTTCTGTTTATTCATGATTCAGTCTTGGCAGGTTGTGTATTTCTAGAAATTTATCCATTTCTTCTATGTTATCCAATTTGCTGGTCTATAATTATTCATGGTAGTCTCTTACAATGCTTGGTATTTCTGTGGTCTTAATTGTAAAGTCTCCTCTTTCATTTGTAATTTTATTTATTTGAGTCTCTCTTTTTCTGTTGGTTAGTTTAGCTAAAGGTTTGTTGATTTTTTTTAAGACAGATCCTCACTCTGTCGCCCAGGCTGGAGTGCAGTGGTGCCATCTCAGCTCATGGCAACTTCTGCCTGCTGGGTTCAAGCAATTCTTTAGCCTCAGCTTCCTGAGTAGCTGGGATTACAGGCATCTGCTACCAAGTTTGGCTAATTTTTGTACTTTTAGTAGAGATGGAGTTGCACCATGTTGACCAGGCTGCTCTTGAACTCCTGACCTCAAGTGATCCACCTGCCTCAGCTTCCCAAAGTGCTGGGATTACAGGTGTGAGCCACTGTGCCAGGCCAGGTTTGTCAAATTTTATCTTTTCAAAAAGCCAACTCTTAGTTTAGCTGATTTTTTTTTTTTGTTTTTCTAGTCTCTATATTATTTATATTTGCTGTGATCTTTATTATTTTCTTCCTTTTACGGATCTTGGGCTTAGTTTTTTTCTTCTTTTTCTAGTTCCTTGAAGAGTAGCATTAGATTGTTTGAGGTCTTTCTGTTTTCTATATGTACACATTTATTACTATGAATTTTCCTTTAGAACTGCTTTTGCTGCATTCTGTAAGTTTTGATATTACAATTCTCTTTGAGAAGACTCAGCTTTGAGAAGACTCCCTCTGTGATCAATATATTTTCCTCCAATTTCTTAGAGTGTGGTCTCTTATACAAAATATTTTTACAACTCACTTCAATCAGGTAAATATTATTTAAAATTAATTTTATTTTAAAACTGCATGGCAGACAATTTTGAATTATGTTTAAGTTTTTCCATCAACTTTGGCCTACACAAACTGTATAGGCTTTGCTCACATATGCCAATGTTATTTTCACTTCCATTTCATCTGTTTTCTCCCTCCCACTTTTAACAGCTAATGTGTGGATAGTATTATCATATCAATTCTTTAGCAGTTCATGGTGAAATCACTTTAAATCTACATTGGTTTTCTGTTTAAATATTAACTTAAACATATGAAGTGATGACAGCAATGTCATGAAATCGATTGGGATTACTATTAAGAAAGTAATTGTATTGATTTTTGAAAACTTGACTTGTTATTCATTAAGTGTTTCTGTATAAAAAGTCAGATAAAAATGGAACCAACCTGAAAAATGGCACAGGATTTTGTTCAGCCTTATAACCATGACCAAAGCCACCCTATAAATGCTTGCTTTATCATTTCTTTCCATCTTTCTCCATCCATTAGCCTCTTACTTAATATCGAAGACTCAACTCTAACCCTAATTCGTTTGTAAAGTCTTCCCTCACTACCTCAACTGCTAGTGCTCTGGTACCTCCTCTGATCTTCTAGTTTAACTATTCTTTGAAAAGTGGTCATTGATCAAATATTTATTGAAAGTTGTATTTGTTATAAAGCAGTGAAAAAACAAACCAACATTTCCTTGAGCATATAGTCAACTGAGGTAAGTTACATGAGGAAAAAGTAGAAGATACTGTGGGAAAGGACAATGGGGGACCATTCTAGAGGGGGGATCCATGGAAGATCTCCTTGAGACAATGACTTTTAGTTCGTGTCCTGATTGTTGGAGAGGATGAATTAGGAGGGGAAGAAGGCAGTAGGTTCTAGTTATAGGGAACAGTGTGGTATTCTGAAACTTGGAAGAACTTAAAGCATTTCAGGAACAAAGAAAAGCCCAATGTATTTGGAGTCAGGCAAGTGAGGGAGAGAGCACAGAGAGATGAGGTTGAGGGGAAGAGTGGGGCTGGATTATGCAGGGCTAAATAGAATGTTTTAAAAATGGTGAACTTTTCTTGACATCAATGGGAAGCCTTTATCATCAAGCAGGGCTATGACAGAGTATATTTGGATTTCATGAAAGATCTTTTTGACTCTTGTGAGAAGGATAGACTGCAGGAGGCAAAGGAAGATTAAAGAAAGCCAGTTAGGAAGTTTCTGCACCTATTAAAGGTAAGAGATGATGGTGGCTGGTACTAGTGAGGTAGTAATGGAAATAAAGAGGTGAACATATTTGAGATGTAACTGATTATCTGTATCACTCATTTGGCACTTATGGCATATTGCTCTGAAATTAAAAAAATTGCGTGTCTTTTCCTCACTTCTACCTCTCCTCCCTGAAGATAGGGACTATATCTTTTATTTCTCATGGTGACTTGAACAGAATGGATACTATATGAAGACTGGTGAGTTGATTTAAAAATGTAATAGAGGAGCAGACTTTATATTTCTGTTATTACCACTACCTGATTTCTTTTAAACCTAAGCTTGATTTCTTTTAGGATCCTATAGTCTTCACTTTCTCATGGCCCCATCCCCATCCTCGCTTGTCCTTCCTTATCCTGACAGCACTTAAAAAATATGACTTTGAAGCAAAATCAAGTTAAACATGGTAGCAGATAAAGATATTAATAAATTTTCATTAGTCTCTCCTTCTGTATATTGTACAAACATATTTATTGAAACTCTTTATGAATAAAAACGCCTTCTTTTTAAGGAATTCTAGAAAACCCCAAAGAGACTACCACATCAGAAGTAGAGCACAGACCATCATTCACTTGTTTCATTTTCTCTGTGGCAAGTGAAGGTGTGAATTATGCCACAGAAATTACTCCAGCAAGAGCAGCTGCTGGGACAGGGCTTCTAGAATGAGCAACACTTGTTTGGTGTAATCTTAGAAGCACCCAAATATCCTCCTCTCCTAGGGTTCTCTTGTTCAGCTTGCCAGGCTGCGTGGCCTCTGGAGTCCTGCAGTCAGCCCTCCTTTGGGTTAGTGCCTACCATGTTATTGGACACAAGCACTCCCCAATATCCCAAGGTTTTCTGCAGTCATTGTGGCCTTGTAAAACTCTGTGTCTCTATGCTGTGATAGACGAAGTCTACAGTACTTTTAAATGCAGACGTTTTAGGATTGTATTTTATTAGTATCTTACCATATATTAATCTAGTGAAGTGAATTCAGATATCCAGGGAGATTTCTGAAGGAAAGCTCTAGTGCATGGGGCATTGCCTGGAGCACTGCATGGAGCACAGCTGCCTCCTCCCTCACCACTGTCCTTCAGAGCCATAGGCTTCACAGGCTTTTTAGGGAACAAACTCCTGCTTTGCCTGACAAGTCAGATGATGTTCAGCATCAAGAAGATTTCTAGTCATGACCATAGGAATATTCAGGTATAATAGAGCCTCCAAAAGGGACAGGAATGTCTTAATATAGGCATATGCTGGAAAAAAGGTTGAATAGTTTTTTCCAAGGCCCCAGTCTGAAATAAACAAACAAATAAAAGTTAGGTCATATGGTACATCTAGTTCTAGATCCTTGAGGAATTGCCATACTGTTTTCCATAATGGTTGAACTAGTTTACAATCCCACCAACAGTGTAAAAGTGTTCCTATTTCTCCACATCCTCTCCAACACCTGTTGTTTCCTGACTTCTTAATGATTGCCATTCTAACTGGTGTGAGATGGTATCTCATTGTGGTTTTGATTTGCATTTCTCTGATGGCCAGTGATGATGAACATTTTTTCATGTGTCTGTTGGCTGTATGAATATCTTCTTTGAGAAATGTCTGTTCATATCCTTTCCCCACTTTTTGATGGGGTTGTTTGTTTTTTTCTCGTATATTTGTTTGAGTTCTTTGTAGATTCTGGATATTAGCCCTTTGTCAGATGAGTAGGTTGCAAAAATTTTCTCCCATTCTGTAGGTTGCCTGTTCACTCTGATGGTAGTTTCTTTTGCTGTGCAAAAGCTCTTAAGTTTAATTAGATCCCATTTGTCAATTTTGGCTTTTGCTGCCGTTGCTTTTGGTGTTTTAGACATGAAGTCCTTGCCCATGCCTATGTCCTGAATGGTACTACCTAGATTTTCTTCTAGGGTTTTTATGGTATTAGGTCTAACATTTAAGTCTCTAATCCATCTTGAATTAATCTTCGTATAAGGGGTAAGGAAAGGATCCAGTTTCAGCTTTCTACTTATGGCTAGCCAATTTTCCCAGCACCATTTATTAAATAGGGAATCCTTTCCCCATTTCTTGTTTCTCTCAAGTTTGTCAAAGCTAGATGTACCATATGACCCAGCCATCCCACTACTGGGTATATACCCAAAGGATTATAAATTAGTCTACTACAAAGACACATGTACACGTATGTTTATTGCGGCACTATTCACAATAGCAAAGACTTGGAATCAACCCAAATGTCCATCTGTGACAGACTGGATTAAGAAAATGTGGCACATATACACCATGGAATACTATGCAGCCATAAAAAAGGATGAGTTTGCGTCCTTTGTAGGGACATGGATGCAGCTGGAAACCATCATTCTTAGCAAACTATCACAAGAAGAGAAAACCAAACACCGCATGTTCTCACTCATAGGTGGGAACTGAACAATGAGATCACTTGGACTCGGAAGGGAACATCACACACTGGGGTCTATCATGGGGAGGGGGAGGGGGGAGGAGGGAGGGATTGCATTGGGGAGTTATACATGATATAAATGATGAATTGATGGGTGCTGACGAGTTGATGGGTGCAGCACACCAACATGGCATAAGTATACATATGTAACAAACCTGCACGTTATGCACATGTACCCTAGAACTTAAAGTATAATAAAAAAAAAATAAAAAAAAAAAAAAAAAAAAAAAAAAAAAAAGTTAGGGAAGGACAACTGGACTCTGTTATTCTTGCAGCAGGAGGAACTCTGGGTAGGCATGGCTTTTATGATTCTTCTCTTAATCCCTGGCACCTAGCACAGTGTGGCATACCATAAGCACACTGTCAGTGTTTATTGAATGAATGGAAGACACATTCCGGTGCCAGCAGGGTGGGAGTTCCTTAATGTGCACATACCACCTGCCTTGAGTGGGTAAGGAACAGCCCCAGCTAGGCTTTAAAAGTAACACCTTCTTAAGGTGGCTTGGTGAGGCATGGAGAGTGAAGGTGCAGAGGGAAGGAATGTCACTCATGGTTTCCCAAAGGCTATTCCAGCCTTTATTTGACCCGAGGAATAATGCTTACATAGGGTGGCAGGCTGATTGAAGCATGTGGGAAAATTACCCTTTTCAGTGAGAGTTGTCAGAAACAAGTCTCCAAAGCAGAAGAAAATGGAATCTGCTGTTTTTCTTCTTGTGAGTGTCTGGTTGTCTAGAAAAATCCCAAAGCCTTGACTGAGCATTAGCTTTGCCCAGGTGCAGCCTGGTTTCTTTATCCCCATTAAAATCCACCAAGGGGACTTGTAACGTGCCGCAGAAATAATAGAGATGTAAGGTGGAATTTACACATCTGGAGAGCTTTTAATGAATGAGGAAATGGGGATGGTTACCTGGCAACCCTGAGTAAGTGCAAATTCATCCATTTTTATTTGATGTCAGGAGGGCAGTCCAAGGCTTCCACTCTGTTGGGACAGAATGAAAGCTGATGATGCTCTAGTGGAGTTTGGGGATTTGTTTAATTTTAATTTCATTCTCATCTTTATGCTTGGTACTTATCCTGCTGGCACAAAATTGAAATGGGTTAACTCTCCTATAGGCCTTTATTTGGAACAGTTATTCTAACTCATGAATCCTTATAAAATGTTGGTAATGCATGCCAGTAAAGTTCTGTTTCTCAGCTTGAAGCTTGTGAAGATCAAGGAGTTCAGTGTTTAAGTTACTCTTCTGGTGTTGGCCAGAATAAAGGCAAAATTGTCAGACTGGTCACTTTGTTTACGGCTCCCTTCAATTGTGCCCTGCCTACCCAGACTGTGACAGTCTCATGGTATCTTGACTTTAACCTGAAGATAATTTATATTAAGGTATTAACAATACCTTAATACTGTTTTAATTCAATAAAAATTAATTTTTGTTAAATTTCATTGCATTTTTTTGTTATGAGTTTTTGTTATGAAAAATGCAATGGATAAAGATGATAGCTCCTTTTGATTTGTAAGAAAGACCTGATAGTTACAGACAGAGCTAACATCTCTGTGCCTAATACATTAATTTTTATTAAGAAGAGATATTGTTAATACCTTTATTTATGTTATTGTAGCTTAATTAAGATTTTATAGGTGGTATTGGTGACCACAGCTAATTCTAGGGATTGTCATATTTTGTTTAGAGTTGCCATATTATGTGATATAGTGCCAAGTATATTAACTTGGGTAGCAGAAGCCATGTTACTATTCCTTAGCCATTCTGAGTTTCAGTGTAAAATGACAGTTATTCTTGGTAAGCCCAAAATTCCTACCCAGGTTTAAATTCTATGACTTCATGACTATGTTTAAACTGAGATTAGGGAATGATTATATCTTAAAACTAAGAGAATTAAGTACATGCATGTGTACTCTAATAGAGTCTCATTTGTTCAAATGTTCTCTTTTTGGTACTTAAAAAAAATTCCACTGGTGTTGTCTATTTATTGGAGACAGCCTGGGGGTCCTTAACCCCGACTTGATTCTTTTTTTTTTTTTTTTTAACTCAAAACACTGCTTGGCTTTGGGTTTGAGTTTTTTGATTCCAGTGACCACCTGATCAGTCCTGCCTGTTTGCACCACACCCCCCACCTCCTTCAAAAGCTTGAGAATCCAGCCTGTATACTGGGACGAGCCCTGTAGGAGAACAACACTTTCCAATATGGACCTGAATATACTTTTCCTTGCTAGAGATTTTTCCCATCAGAATAATGAAGCATTTAACATAGTTTTTCTAATTCCTCTATTGTTATCATGGTTTGAAAACAAGAATGCTTGTTTCCAGATGTCTCATTTGACAGTACCCAGGAACACATGGGAATATTTTGTAGTGGCTGACAGAGTGGGTTGGAGAAAATAAAAAACAGATGGACACAGATTAACCCTATCTCTTCCTGGTCTAGGCTTCTCTCTGGATTCTAGTCATGGGATTTTTTCTACCAGTTTCATCTTATGAGGGCGATCACAAGCTTGGCAATGAATCAGAGGAAACCACTGAGTACTGGTTCAAGCACCCTGTGTGTAAATTCATGTTACGTTGTATACTGCCTGGTGTTGGGCAGTATTTTGTACCAGCTGATCTCTAGATGGCAAGAGGGAGATTTGGCCTGAATGAAACACTCTTCACTATTGCTGTTCAATAATGATAGGGACAGTCAGTACTCAAAGACCCTCTGAGTAAATTGGCATTGCTTCCTATTAGCCATAATTTCAATGCTGAATATGTATGTGGTCTTCCTTTGTGCTGAGCTATGGTAGACCACATAGTAACTTTTTCTACCATAAGATCTAAAGACAAAGTGGACTTCTTGGCCCCATTTCTTTGAATCCATTATCATGATCTCAGCCTTCTGGATCTTTTTACTCTGATTATGAGAAGAGGTATGAGAAGTGAACAGAAACAGATATCTTCCTCAGAATGATGAGCCTCACCATACCTTCCTTGAATGTCCACAGGTTTCAACACTTTTTAGAAGATGGTTCAATTCTGTCTCCCATCATCAGTCTCATAGGCATTTCTTAGGTCCTACATACAGACCCTATGATAAGGGATTATTGTCAAGCAATTGATTGATGGAGTACTCTTCCAAAGAAGAGAAGTGAGAGAAGCAGGGTGGGGCAGTAGAAAAGAATGCTAACCAAAAGAAATTGTCTATCCTGGAAACTAGTTTCAGTCTGGCTGCATGAGGAAGCCTTGGGGAACAACGTACGCTACAGAGATGTTCTTTGACTTGAGACAAGAGGACTGATTTGGTCTTTGTACCTCAGATCAAGTCAGTCTTTGGCCACTGGCTTGTCCCTAAGAGGGAATAGGGCAATCTCCTAGTCCTCCTTGGTCAGGGGCAATTACCTGGAGAAGACAGCAAGTGTGTACCTTTGCAGCCAATACCCATAGCAGGCAGGCATGGGCACACTAGCCTAGGTAAGTGATCTTTGGGGGGGCACCAAAAAGCACCACTATGGGTGGGAAGAGAGAGAAATAAGTCATCCCAAAGTTATTATGATGCAAGGGGGAAACAATTTATTCACTTGTTTTACCCAAAGCTCTACTCTTTACAATGGAATGTTCTTGACATGTATCAGAGCTTCTTCTTCTTGACAATAGAGCTGGTGGGAAGGAGAATCTTGAGCTATCCCCAGGGATTAGAGAATGTGTTTAATTTGGATCCAAAAGTTTCTGCATAGGATCCCTCTGGCAATAGAGAATAACAATATGGTTGATAGCTGCCCAGTTAGTTTTTAACATGGAGAAAAGTGATGTCTTTGGGATTTTCTCTACTTTCATTTAGTTATATTGCTTTTGAATGTTTGTACATCTTGGAAGATTGCTTCCATTCTTCATAACTGGGATCCAATAAAAACTTCCTAAAAGGAGGCACTAGGTTTGTGTACTTATTTCATTACTTCTGGGTCTCTAATTCATACATCGTCTTTCTATCATTTTGGTAATAGTTGGAAAATTGTAGATTCTTGGAACCTAAATATTAGTTTATAAAATTTCGTAATTTCAAAAATGATATTCTAGAGCCGAAAGTTAAATAACTTTTTTAGGTTATAGAAAAAATTTATCCCGAGGGAGAGAAAACTGAGCAGAAACTGGATTTGTGATACTGATTTTGATTTGCAATGCAGTTACTCATTGAGTTGTTTTTACCCCAGTATTCTTTTCTTATCAGTGATGACTATGAAGTCATCACGTTTTGATAATATTTTTTCACAGTCCTCTTAGGGTGAGGAGATTTTCAATACCCTCCTTGTAACAGGGGAACATTCCTCCTCCTCCTTCTTCCTTCTTTCTTTTACTTAAGAAGAAATTATAATCAAGTTGTTTAGATTGAAGGAAAATGATTATACCATGGTTACCATGGGTGGGGGTCATTGTGTATTAAGTAGTCATGTGCTGCTGTGTCTCAGTTTCTCTTGATTCCTTTTCTGCTAATAAGTGAATGTTAAGTGGGTTTTGGCTTTAGAGAAGGCTTTGCATCTTTCTCTTTCCTGTATATAATAAACACTTGCATTTGATGTTATATCCTGTGGCTGGCCAGAGGATCCTGGGAACCCAAGACCAATATTCTGGCTTAAAGAGACAGAGGCTTTGGTTAGAATTCAAGCTGAAGCTGCATTTTCAACCCAATTTTATCAGAACTCAGCCTTGTGAGATTTAAGTGTGATGGGCAACATCAAATAAAGGCATACTTTTGATTATTCTTTTTGTGTATATAGTTGTTGGGAAACTTGTGGAAGAAGGGAATGATTTGCTGGGTAACATTCAGAAATTCCTCTGGTCAAATGTTATTAAATAATATCAAAATCATCCCTAGTATTATTATGATAGTGTTCTAGCTGGTGTATATTATGCATTAAACTTTAAAATTTAATAATGGATACCCTGACCAGGCAGGCATTATAATTACTAGCACAATAAATATTTGTAGATTAACTGAATTAATGAATTTATGAAAGGTGTTGAAGCACAGTAGAATAAGCCTTATACTCTTCAGTTAGACAGGGGATTCAAATACGGTTCTGCTCCTTACTAGATGTATGAATCTGGCAAATAACTTACTTTCTTTTTTATTCAATGCTCTTATCAGTGAAATGGAGAAAACCATAGTATTTGCTTTAGAGGATTGTTATAAAAATTAAATCATATCATGTACACATGAAGGGATTTAGCATAAATGTTACCTATCATTATTATGATTATGAGAACTCTGCACTTCTCTCAGGGTCTGGTGTCTATATCATGATTTTATACATAAATATATGTTTTGCAGGAAAGTTCTGGATGAAAGTATATCAGCAGGACATTGTGAACTTCATCACTATCAATTCTGTGGCACTGCAGGCCTCACGGTGGACCAGGTGCCAATGCTTTTCCAGATCTGCCAAAAATTTACTCCTCAGGCAGACTTGAGGTTAAGCAACTGGTTGGTGAGTATGTCTGACTTCAGAAGTTCACAGATTTCTTAAGTATACCCCTTGATGATAATGGCTGGTTCTCTTTCTTCATCATTTGTGAGACAAGAAGAGTTGCAAGTTGCCTAAGTCTATTTTGATTAAGTCTGCTGTGTGGCAATGTCTGATCCATTAATGAATAACTTAAATGCTTACCGCAATCTATGCTTTAAGGACTACAGAATGCCATTTTCAGTTTGTCTGTACAAATAGTCCTTACTGAAACTTCTATTTAAATATTGAGAGAAAGAGAAACTCCAATCAATTTTTCATATAGGCCAATGGCTGTTAAACACAGCTCACAGAGGCTATTAAATTAATGAATAGAACATTTGCCGAATGAAAATCTAATACCATTTGGAAAATTTGAGTCACTGAATCACATCAATCAATATATTCAAGTCCTTGAATATGTCTTGAGCAAAGGATTTTCCCACAAAGCAATATAAATAAGTTCCAGATAATGATGAAATTTGTTGCTCAATGTCATTTTTTCCAGCCTAACAAATATTTTAAATAGCATTTCAAAAAGTCTCCAATGCTTAGCTATACCAAAACAATGTAGACTTTAAAAATGGAATCTAATGAAGTGGTCACTACTTAAAAAGTTCATGTTGAAACATACTTCTTTTTATTGTTTAGAATGTTATTATTCAAAAACCCTGTTAAGAAAACTTTTTAAGAGGCCACCAAGGACATTAGATGTCAGGTTTTGAAATCAGACAAATCTACGTTTAGATTAGGTAAAGAAAAATACTTTTTTTTCTTCTCAGTTTTTCAGATTAAATGAAATAGCCCTCAAGCCTCTAATGCTTGTAACTAATATTGTATTACTTTCAAAAATGTATTTTTAGATGTAATTAATCAGTGAGTTTATAGACCATGTGACTGCAATATTAGTGGACTCTGCTCCAGTCCTTGGCCTTTTTGCTCTAGATTCAGTCATCACTCATCCTCTTCTCTGGAAGCTGGAGGGGACTAGTTATATTATAAATTACAGGATGACTGACTCTTGCAGGCTGCCTTTTCCAGATTCTTGTCTTCTGTGTTTGGACAGTGAGAGGCATTGGCTAGGTATTGGAGGATACTAATTTACATGTTTTACAGTGTTGGTGAAAGGATCTCGTTTGAGAGAGAGAAAAGAAAAAAATAAATGAAAATAAAAGCTAATAGTATTTTAAAGTAATGTTAGCTCATGTGTTTACTTAGTTAATGTGCATTTTTTCTGCTAGTTTGTAGCCCTAATGAGGACAAGGATCATGTCTGTGCTGCTATTTACACAGTGTCTAGCACAAATGTCTGGCATGTGGTAGAAGCTCAATAACATTGTTGAATGAATGACTGAATAATGAATAACTATTTATCTGAGGTCATTTAACTAGTTCCCTATAGTGTTGAGATTCAAAATCCAAGTCTGTTCAACTTCAACATCATAAACTTTTTATTAAATTATATTGTCTGACAACCTTACAATAAAGTTTTTCGAGTTTGTTTCAAAGTAGGAAATTAATTTTATACTCAATAAGACAATAATCAGATACTATGTTTATTACCTAGGTGACAAAATAATCTCTACAGCAAATCCTCATGACATGCAATTTACTCACGTAACAAACCTGCACATGTACTCTGGAATCTAAAATAAAAGTTAAAAAAAAATAGACAGTAACATACCTTTTGACTCAGCTTAAATAACAAGTTCATTGTCATGAGTGTGGCTACCATGTATGATTGTTCATATTGATTGGCCCACGTTCTAGCCCAGAGAGAATATAATACCTGCACCAATGATGCATTTTAAAAACCTGTTTATTAAGTACCTTTTACAAGCAATAATTTGTGCTAAATTCTTCAGAAACTAAATAATCTAAAACATGAGCTACCGCTTCTTTCAAAGTAGAAAAATACATCCATATCTAAAGGCTAACAATGTAATTAGGTATTTTTATCTAGCAAAACCAAATGGTGTGAATTGAAGAACAGTAAGACTGACTCTTCACTTCTATTCCCAACAACATGACAGAAGAGATAATCCAAAAGATCCTACTCAAAGAAACACAAAATTCTGATGAAAGTGTCAAAAATCATGGTTTAAAATATATTATTGAGTTGGTACAAAAGAGAAGACTGGTCAGAGCCTTAAAATTAACAGAAAGCAGAAATCTTTGGTGTCAAATTTAAAAAAGGAAAGAAAGGAAGGAAGGAAGGAAAAGAAAGAAAGAGAAAGAAGGAAAAAAGAAAAAAAGAAAGAAAGAAAGAAGAAAGAAAGAGAAAGAAAGAAAGAAAGAAGAAGAAAGAAAGAAGAAAGAAGAGAAGAAAGAAGAAAAAAGAGAAAGAAAGAAAGAAAGAAGAAAGCAGGCAGGCAGGCAGGAAGGAAGGAAGGAAGGAAGGAAAGGAAGGAAGGAAGGAAGGAAGGAAGGAAGGGAAGGAAGCATCAAAACCAGCTCTTATCCTAAGGGTTTGTGCTGAATTCTGGCAATTTAGAGTTTCAACCTTGATAGTGGCATTCAGGTTAATACTCTATGAAAGCATCTATATACTAGGGATTTATACTGAGCTCATGTGAACAGCTGTCTATAGAATCAAGGACTTACAAAAAGTAGGGAAAAAAGTAGATTTCAAGGTAGTGTGCACAGTCTGACTGAAATGTCCTTTATAAATCACATATTATATGAGAACTATGCCAAGGCATTCCTCTCTGCATAGCGAGGTTTTGAGTGATTTTTATTTTCTCTTTATATTATTGTAAATTTTCCCAAGTTTCTGTAATAAAGTATTATTGCTTTTATAATAAAAAAATATGCTGAGGACTTCCTACATTTGTACTTGGGATGCAGAAAACTGGAAAAAACATAGGTCCTGCACTCATACAACCAAAAAACAACAAATAAACTAGACAAGTTGCAAATCACAACTTTTCTTGATCCATCAGAGAACTGAGCACACAGAGACTTCAAGGAGAAATGGGACATGAACCCTTGTTTATTTGGGGATTTGGGGCAGACACAGCTGATCACTAGTAAGAAGAACCTAGCTAAAGTTACTAAATTAATAATGGCAAAATGTGGGCTAGATTATACAAACCTTTAGGGAGGATAATATAAGGGGAATTTTTATCTACTTACAGGCAATTCACAACAGAGCTCACCAGGTACTCAGAAAAGACTGGCAAGAGTCCTGAGAAAGTGTCCCTCATGGCACAGGTCTGGGGCAGAAAACAGCTATCTCTGCAGAAAAGACACACAATCTCATCCAAATCTTTTCTTCTCACTGTAATAAGAAAGCCTTAAATATTATGTATGTGGGAGGAATTGTAGCAACTACTGACAAGCTTAAGGAAATAGAATCCATTGCAGTGAAGAGACATGTGAACATAAAACAAAACAAAAAACAAAAAAAAACTTCCTCCCATGACGGAGGAGTGGGAATAAAGTTCTGGGCCTAGAACTACAGATAGAAGAGGGACAGGAATGTGGAGAAGGCCATACTTTCAACACTCATGAATACAGTATAAGAATGAGGTTAGACTGTATTCGCTTAATCAAATGAAGAGCGAAGGCTTCCTACCACTGGACTAACAAATGTTGAGTAAAAAGACTCGTAAGTGGGAATTGAACAATGAGAACACCTGAAGACAGGGAGGGGAACATCACACACCGGAGCCTGTTGGGGGTGGTGGGGGGCTAGGGGAAGGGTAGCATTAGGAGAAATACCTAATGTAGATGACAGGTTGATGGATGCAGCAAACCACCATGGCACATGTATGTATACCTATGTAACAAACCTACACATTCTGCACATGCATCCCAGAGCTTAAAGTATTAAAAAAAAAAAAAAAAAAGTAACAGTAGCAGTTGGGTTGATTCCATGTCTTTGCTATTGTGAATAGTGCTTCAATGAACATATGTGAATGGGATTACTGGGTCAGATGGTATTTCTGATTCTTGATATTTGAGGAATCACCCACACTGTCTTCCACATGGTTGAACTAATTTATGTTCCCATGAACAGTGTAAAAGCATTGTTGTTTTTCTGCAACCTTGCCAGCATCTGTTTTTTCTTGATTTTATGTGGTGCATAGACAGCATAGAATACTACGCAGTCATGAAAAACAAGATTGTGTCCTTTGCAGAGACATGAATGGAGCTGGAAGCCATTATCCTCAGCAAACTGAGGCAGAAAACCAAATACTGCATGTTAATGAGAACACATGGACACAAGGTACACAGGGAGGGGAACAACACACATTGGGGCCTGTTGGGAAATGGGGTTGGGGGAGGGAGAGCATTAGGAAAAATAGCTAATGTATGCTGGGCTTAATACCTAGGTGATGGGTTGATAGGGAAGCAAACCACCATGGCACACATTTACCTATGTAACAAACCTGTGCATCCTGCACAAGTACCCTGGGACTTAAAATATAAATAAAATTTTTTTAAAAAGTAACAGTGGCATACCATTGGAGAGTTACAAAAGCACAGAGAGACCCTCTCTAAAATGCTATACAAAGGAATGACTTAAACCTGACGGTTAAGCAAATTGGAAAAAAAAAAAAAAAAAAGCAAACTGAAACCCGGGTAAACCAGCCTTCACCAAAAGATGAGGTATCACTTAAAGAATTTGAAGGCTCTGACAGGGAAACAATAGCGACAGCAAACTTTAAACCTACCTAATTCCTGAACAGATTGTCACAAATCCCCCAAATTAAAGACCTAGCACAAGAAAAGTGGGCTTCATTTTAGGCATAAAAAGTATTTACTTCAGTTTCTACTAATCTACACAGAATGTCTGGTTTTAAACCAAAACTTACAAGACATATGAAAAAGCAATAAAAAAAAAAACACAGTGACAAAGCACTTGATAAAACCATAACCAATATGACACCGATGCTGAAACTATCAGTTAATTTAAAATAACCTTAAAATCACTGAATGTAGGCCGGGCGCGGTGGCTCAAGCCTGTAATCCCAGCACTTTGGGAGGCCGA
>NC_044552.1:135183067-135213830 GCF_007565055.1 Rhinopithecus roxellana | reverse complement strand
GCGCTATGAAGTATCTAATTGCAGATCTCAGAAAACTATGCTAACAAACTGATCACTGAAGAGAAACGTGTAACTCTGTGAGTTCATTCACACATGGTAATGCAGTTTCTCAGAAAGCTTCTCTTTAGTTATTTGTGAGGACATTTCCTTTATCACCATGGGCCCTATAGGCTCCCAAATATCACTTTGCAGATTAGACGAGAAGAGTGTTAGCAAACTTCTTCTTGAGGCAGAGGTTGTAACTCTGTGAGATGAACTCACAGATCAGAAAGAATTTCTCAGAAAGCTTCTTTCACGTTTGAACGATGAAATTTCCTTTATCAGCGTAGGCCTCAATGGTCCAAGAAGCCCTTCTCAGTTTCCCCAAAGACAGTGTTAATGGACTGTTCCACGAAACATAAGTGTAACTCTGTGAGATGAATTCACACATCACAAGAAGTTTCTAAAAAGCTTCTTCTAGTTTTCACTGTGGATATTTCCTTTGTCACTGTAATGTTCATTGCGCTATGAAGTATCTAATTGCAGATCTCCAGAAAACTGTGCTAAGAAACTGATCACTGAAGAGAAACGTGTAACTCTGTGAGTTGCATTCACACATGGCAATGCAGTTTCTCAGAAGCTTCTCTTTAGTTATTATGTGAGGATATTTCCTTTATCACCATGGGCCCCAATAGGCTCCCAAATATCACTTTGCAGATTCCACGAAAAGAGTGTTAGCAAACTTCTTGAGGCAGAGATTGTAACTCTGTGAGATGAACTCACAGATCAGAAAGAAGTTTCTCCAGTAAGCTTCTTTCTCATTTTTATTGGAAGATGTTTCCCTTGGCCCCATTGTTTTCAAAGGGTTCGGGAATATCTGTTCTCAGATTCCACACAAATAGGGCTAGGCCACGGCCCCACGAAATACAGCTGCAACTTAGTGAGTTGAATTCACACATCACAAAGCGGTTTCTCAGAAAGCGTCTTTCTTTAGTAAGCGAAGGTTATTTGTGGTCTTGGAGCGCCACCGTGTGTCCTCTTGCAGATTCTGCGAAAACTCTGCTAGCAAGTTTCTCAGTGGAAACAATGATGGACATCTGTGGGCTGAAATCACCCACAACAAAGAAGTTTCTGAGAAGGCGTCTCTGCAGGTTTCTCTGAGGATAGTTCCTTATTCAGCATGCGATTTCAACGATATCCAAGACATCACATCTGAGATTCCTCAAATGAGTGCTAGGAAACTCCCCCGAGAAAGGGTGATAGAACACTGTGAAATGAATTCACATATCAAAAAAGCAGTTTCTCAGAAAGCTTGGTTCTGCTTTCTCTTGGAGGATATTTCTTTTTCCTTCTATTCTTCAAAGCTATCTGAAATATCACTTCACGGAATCCACGGAAACAGTCCTAAGAAACGGCTGCAAAAAACAATGGCGTAACTCTGTGAGTTGCATTCACACATGGCAATGCAGTTTTCTCAGAAAGCTTCTCTTTAGTTATTATGTGAGGATATTTCCTTTATCACGATGGGCCCTATAGGCTCCCAAATATCACTTTGCAGATTAGACGAGAAGAGTGTTAGCAAACTGCTTCTTCAGGCAGAGATTGGAACTCGGTGAGATGAACTCACAGATCAGAAAGAAGTTTCTCAGAAAGCTTCTTTCACGTTTTGAACGGATGAAATTTCCTTTATCAGCGTAGGCCTCAATGTGATCCAAAGAAGCTCTTCTCAGTTTCCCCAAAGACAGTGTTAATGGACTGCTCCACGAAACATAAGTGTAACTCTGTGAGTTGAATTCACACATCACCAAGAAGTTTCTAAGAAAGCTTCTTTCTAGTTTTCATCTGGATATTTCCTTTGTCACTGTAATGTTCATTGCCCTATGAAGTATCTAATTGTAGATCTCCAGAAAACAATGCTAACAAACTGATCACTGAAGAGAAACGTGTAACTCTGTGAGTTGCATTCACACATGGCAATGCAGTTTCTCAGAAGCTTCTCTTTAGTTATTATGTGAGGATATTTCCTTTATCACCATGGGCCCCAATAGGCTGAAAAATATCACTTTGCAGATTCCACGAAAAGAGTGTTAGCAAACTGCTTCTTGAGGCAGGGATTGTAACTCTGTGAGATGAACTCACAGATCAGAAAGAAGTTTCTCAGAAAGCTTCTTTCACGTTTTGAACGGATGAAATTTCCTTTATCAGCGTAGGCCTCAATGTGATCCAAAGAAGCCCTTCTCAGTTTCCCCAAAGACAGTGTTAATGGACTGCTCCACGAAACATAAGTGTAACTCTGTGAGATGAATTCACACATCACCAAGAAGTTTCTAAGAAAGCTTCTTCTAGTTTTCATCTGGATATTTCCTTTGTCACTGTAATGTTCATTGCGCTATGAAGTATCTAATTGCAGATCTCCAGAAAACTGTGCTAAGAAACTGATCACTGAAGAGAAACGTGTAACTCTGTGAGTTGCATTCACACATGGTAATGCAGTTTCTCAGAAAGCTTCTCTTTAGTTATTATGTGAGGACATTTCCTTTATCACCATGGGCCCCTATAGGCTCCCAAATATCACTTTGCAGATTAGACGAGAAGAGTGTTAGCAAACTTCTTCTTGAGGCAGAGGTTGGTAACTCTGTGAGATGAACTCACAGATCAGAAAGAAGTTTCTCAGAAAGCTTCTTTCACGTTTTGAACGAATGAAATTTCCTTTATCAGCGTAGGCCTCAATGTGGTCCAAAGAAGCCCTTCTCAGTTTCCCCAAAGACAGTGTTAATGGACTGTTCCACGAAACATAAGTGTAACTCTGTGAGATGAATTCACACATCAACAAGAAGTTTCTAAGAAAGCTTCCTTCTAGTTTTCACTGTGGATATTTCCTTTGTCACTGTAAGGTTCATTGCGCTATGAAGTATCTAATTGCAGATCTCCAGAAAACTGTGCTAAGAAACTGATCACTGAAGAGAAACGTGTAACTCTGTGAGTTGCATTCACACATGGCAATGCAGTTTCTCAGAAAGCTTCTCTTTAGTTATTATGTGAGGATATTTCCTTTATCACCATGGGTCCCAATAGGCTCCCAAATATCACTTTGCAGATTCCACGAAAAGAGTGTTAGCAAACTGCTTCTTGAGGCAGAGATTGTAACTCTGTGAGATGAACTCACAGATCAGAAAGAAGTTTCTCAGTAAGCTTCTTTCTCATTTTTATTGGAAGATGTTTCCCTTGGCCCCATTGTTTTCAAAGGGTTCGGGAATATCTGTTCTCAGATTCCACACAAATAGGGCTAGGCCACGGCCCCACGAAATACAGCTGCAACTTAGTGAGTTGAATTCACACATCACAAAGCGGTTTCTCAGAAAGCGTCTTTCTTTAGTAAGACGAGGTTATTTGTGGTCTTGGAGCGCCACCGTGTGTCCTCTTGCAGATTCTGCGAAAACTCTGCTAGCAAGTTTCTCAGTGGAAACAATGATGGACATCTGTGGGCTGAAATCACCCACAACAAAGAAGTTTCTGAGAAGGCGTCTCTGCAGGTTTCTCTGAGGATAGTTCCTTATTCAGCATGCGATTCAACGATATCCAAGACATCACATCTGAGATTCCTCAAATGAGTGCTAGGAAACTCCCCCGAGAAAGGGTGATAGAACACTGTGAAATGAATTCACATATCAAAAAGCAGTTTCTCAGAAAGCTTGGTTCTGCTTTCTCTTGGAGGATATTTCTTTTTCCTTCTATTCTTCAAAGCTATCTGAAATATCACTTCACGGAATCCACGGAAACAGTCCTAAGAAACGGCTGCAAAAAACAATGGCGTAACTCTGTGAGTTGCATTCACACATGGCAATGCAGTTTCTCAGAAAGCTTCTCTTTAGTTATTATGTGAGGATATTTCCTTTATCACGATGGGCCCCTATAGGCTCCCAAATATCACTTTGCAGATTAGACGAGAAGAGTGTTAGCAAACTGCTTCTTCAGGCAGAGATTGGAACTCGGTGAGATGAACTCACAGATCAGAAAGAAGTTTCTCAGAAAGCTTCTTTCACGTTTTGAACGGATGAAATTTCCTTTATCAGCGTAGGCCTCAATGTGATCCAAAGAAGCTCTTCTCAGTTTCCCCAAAGACAGTGTTAATGGACTGCTCCACGAAACATAAGTGTAACTCTGTGAGATGAATTCACACATCACCAAGAAGTTTCTAAGAAAGCTTCTTTCTAGTTTTCATCTGGATATTTCCTTTGTCACTGTAATGTTCATTGCCCTATGAAGTATCTAATTGTAGATCTCCAGAAAACAATGCTAACAAACTGATCACTGAAGAGAAACGTGTAACTCTGTGAGTTGCATTCACACATGGCAATGCAGTTTCTCAGAAAGCTTCTCTTTAGTTATTATGTGAGGATATTTCCTTTATCACCATGGGCCCCAATAGGCTGAAAAATATCACTTTGCAGATTCCACGAAAAGAGTGTTAGCAAACTGCTTCTTGAGGCAGGGATTGTAACTCTGTGAGATGAACTCACAGATCAGAAAGAAGTTTCTCAGAAAGCTTCTTTCACGTTTTGAACGGATGAAATTTCCTTTATCAGCGTAGGCCTCAATGTGATCCAAAGAAGCCCTTCTCAGTTTCCCCAAAGACAGTGTTAATGGACTGCTCCACGAAACATAAGTGTAACTCTGTGAGATGAATTCACACATCACCAAGAAGTTTCTAAGAAAGCTTCTTTGTAGTTTTCATCTGGATATTTCCTTTGTCACTGTAATGTTCATTGCGCTATGAAGTATCTAATTGCAGATCTCCAGAAAACTGTGCTAAGAAACTGATCACTGAAGAGAAACGTGTAACTCTGTGAGTTGCATTCACACATGGCAATGCAGTTTCTCAGAAAGCTTCTCTTTGGTTATTATGTGAGGACATTTCCTTTATCACCATGGGCCCCAATAGGCTCCCAAATATCACTTTGCAGATTCCACGAAAAGAGTGTTAGCAAACTGCTTCTTGAGGCATAGCTTGTAACTCTGTGAGATGAATTCACAGATCAGAAAGAAGTTTCTCAGAAAGCTTCTTTCACGTTTTGAACGGATGAAATTTCCTTTATCAGCGTAGGCCTCAATGCGATCCAAGGAAGCCCTTCTCAGCTTCCTCAAAGACAGTGTTAATGGACTGCTCCACGACACATAAGTGTAACTCTGTGAGATGAATTCACACATCACCAAGAAGTTTCTAAGAAAGCTTCTTTCTAGGTTTCATCTCTGGATATTTCCTTTGTCACCGTCAGGTTCATTGCGCTATGCAATACCAAATTGCAGATTTCCAGAAAACTGTGTTAACAAACTGATCACTGAAGAGAAACGTGTAACTCTGTGAGTTGCATTCACACATGGCAATGCAGTTTCTCAGAAAGCTTCTCTTTAGTTATTATGTGAGGATAATTCCTTTTTCACCCTAGCCCTCAATGAGCTCCCAAATATACCTTTGCACAATCCACGAGAACAGTGTTAGCAAACTGTTCCAAGAAGGGAAGAGTGGAACTCTGTGTGATGAAGTCACACATCCAAAAGCAATCTCTCAGAACGTTTCTCTGTAGTTATTATGTGAGGACATTTCCTTTTCCACCATGGGCCCCTATGGGCTACCAAATATCACTTTGCAGATTCCACGAAAAGAGTGTTAGCAAACTGCTTCTTCAGGCAGAGATTGGAACTCGGTGAGATGAACTCACAGATCAGAAAGAAGTTTCTCAGAAAGCTTCTTTCTAGTTTTCATCTGGATATTTCCTTTGTCACTGTAATGTTCATTGCGCTATGAAGTATCTAATTGCAGATCTCCAGAAAACTATGCTAACAAACTGATCACTGAAGAGAAACGTGTAACTCTGTGAGTTGCATTCACACATGGTAATGCAGTTTCTCAGAAAGCTTCTCTTTAGTTATTATGTGAGGACATTTCCTTTATCACCATGGGCCCCTATAGGCTCCCAAATATCACTTTGCAGATTAGACGAGAAGAGTGTTAGCAAACTTCTTCTTGAGGCAGAGGTGGTAACTCTGTGAGATGAACTCACAGATCAGAAAGAAGTTTCTCAGAAAGCTTCTTTCACGTTTTGAACGGATGAAATTTCCTTTATCAGCGTAGGCCTCAATGTGGTCCAAAGAAGCCCTTCTCAGTTTCCCCAAAGACAGTGTTAATGGACTGTTCCACGAAACATAAGTGTAACTCTGTGAGATGAATTCACACATCAACAAGAAGTTTCTAAGAAAGCTTCCTTCTACTTTTCACTGTGGATATTTCCTTTGTCACTGTAATGTTCATTGCGCTATGAAGTATCTAATTGCAGATCTCCAGAAAACTGTGCTAAGAAACTGATCACTGAAGAGAGACGTGTAACTCTGTGAGTTGCATTCACACCTGGCAATGCAGTTTCTCAGAAAGCTTCTCTTTAGTTATTATGTGAGGATATTTCCTTTATCACCATGGGCCCCAATAGGCTCCCAAATATCACTTTGCAGATTCCACGAAAAGAGTGTTAGCAAACTGCTTCTTGAGGCATATCTTGTAACGCTGTGAGATGAATTCACAGATCAGAAAGAAGTTTCTCAGAAAGCTTCTTTCACGTTTTGAACGGATGAAATTTCCTTTATCAGCGTAGGCCTCAATGTGATCCAAAGAAGCCCTTCTCAGTTTCCCCAAAGACAGTGTTAATGGACTGCTCCACGAAACATAAGTGTAACTCTGTGAGATGAATTCACACATCACCAAGAAGTTTCTAAGAAAGCTTCTTTCTAGTTTTCATCTGGATATTTCCTTTGTCACTGTAATGTTCATTGCGCTATGAAGTATCTAATTGCAGATCTCCAGAAAACTGTGCTAAGAAACTGATCACTGAAGAGAAACGTGTAACTCTGTGAGTTGCATTCACACCTGGCAATGCAGTTTCTCAGAAAGCTTCTCTTTAGTTATTATGTGAGGATATTTCCTTTATCACCATGGGCCCCAATAGGCTCCCAAATATCACTTTGCAGATTCCACGAAAAGAGTGTTAGCAAACTGCTTCTTGAGGCATAGCTTGTAACTCTGTGAGATGAATTCACAGATCAGAAAGAAGTTTCTCAGAAAGCTTCTTTCACGTTTTGAACGGATGAAATTTCCTTTATCAGCGTAGGCCTCAATGCGATCCAAGGAAGCCCTTCTCAGCTTCCTCAAAGACAGTGTTAATGGACTGCTCCACGACACATAAGTGTAACTCTGTGAGATGAATTCACACATCACCAAGAAGTTTCTAAGAAAGCTTCTTTCTAGGTTTCATCTCTGGATATTTCCTTTGTCACCGTCAGGTTCATTGCGCTATGCAATACCAAATTGCAGATTTCCAGAAAACTGTTAACAAACTGATCACTGAAGAGAAACGTGTAACTCTGTGAGTTGCATTCACACATGGCAATGCAGTTTCTCAGAAAGCTTCTCTTTAGTTATTATGTGAGGATAATTCCTTTTTCACCCTAGCCCTCAATGAGCTCCCAAATATACCTTTGCACAATCCACGAGAACAGTGTTAGCAAACTGTTCCAAGAAGGGAAGGGTGGAACTCTGTGTGATGAAGTCACACATCCAAAAGCAATCTCTCAGAACGTTTCTCTGTAGTTATTATGTGAGGACATTTCCTTTTCCACCATGGGCCCCTATGGGCTACCAAATATCACTTTGCAGATTCCACGAAAAGAGTGTTAGCAAACTGCTTCTTGAGGCAGAGATTGGAACTCGGTGAGATAAACTCACAGATCAGAAAGAAGTTTCTCAGAAAGCTTCTTTCACGTTTTGAACGGATGAAATCTCCTTTATCAGCGTAGGCCTCAATGTGATCCAAAGAAGCTCTTCTCAGTTTCCCCAAAGACAGTGTTAATGGACTGCTCCACGAAACATAAGTGTAACTCTGTGAGATGAATTCACACATCACCAAGAAGTTTCTAAGAAAGCTTCTTTCTAGTTTTCATCTGGATATTTCCTTTGTCACTGTAACGTTCATTGCGCTATGAAGTATCTAATTGCAGATCTCCAGAAAACTATGCTAACAAACTGATCACTGAAGAGAAACGTGTAACTCTGTGAGTTGCATTCACACATGGTAATGCAGTTTCTCAGAAAGCTTCTCTTTAGTTATTATGTGAGGACATTTCCTTTATCACCATGGGCCCCTATAGGCTCCCAAATATCACTTTGCAGATTAGACGAGAAGAGTGTTAGCAAACTTCTTCTTGAGGCAGAGGTGGTAACTCTGTGAGATGAACTCACAGATCAGAAAGAAGTTTCTCAGAAAGCTTCTTTCACGTTTTGAACGGATGAAATTTCCTTTATCAGCGTAGGCCTCAATGTGGTCCAAAGAAGCCCTTCTCAGTTTCCCCAAAGACAGTGTTAATGGACTGTTCCACGAAACATAAGTGTAACTCTGTGAGATGAATTCACACATCAACAAGAAGTTTCTAAGAAAGCTTCCTTCTAGTTTTCACTGTGGATATTTCCTTTGTCACTGTAATGTTCATTGCGCTATGAAGTATCTAATTGCAGATCTCCAGAAAACTGTGCTAAGAAACTGATCACTGAAGAGAGACGTGTAACTCTGTGAGTTGCATTCACACATGGCAATGCAGTTTCTCAGAAAGCTTCTCTTTAGTTATTATGTGAGGATATTTCCTTTATCACCATGGGCCCCAATAGGCTCCCAAATATCACTTTGCAGATTCCACGAAAAGAGTGTTAGCAAACTGTTTCTTGAGGCATAGCTTGTAACGCTGTGAGATGAATTCACAGATCAGAAAGAAGTTTCTCAGAAAGCTTCTTTCACGTTTTGAACGGATGAAATTTCCTTTATCAGCGTAGGCCTCAATGTGATCCAAAGAAGCCCTTCTCAGTTTCCCCAAAGACAGTGTTAATGGACTGCTCCACGAAACATAAGTGTAACTCTGTGAGATGAATTCACACATCACCAAGAAGTTTCTAAGAAAGCTTCTTTCTAGTTTTCATCTGGATATTTCCTTTGTCACTGTAATGTTCATTGCGCTATGAAATATCTAATTGCAGATCTCCAGAAAACTGTGCTAAGAAACTGATCACTGAAGAGAAACGTGTAACTCTGTGAGTTGCATTCACACATGGCAATGCAGTTTCTCAGAAAGCTTCTCTTTAGTTATTATGTGAGGATATTTCCTTTATCACCATGGGCCCCAATAGGCTCCCAAATATCACTTTGCAGATTCCACGAAAAGAGTGTTAGCAAACTGCTTCTTGAGGCATAGCTTGTAACTCTGTGAGATGAATTCACAGATCAGAAAGAAGTTTCTCAGAAAGCTTCTTTCACGTTTTGAACGGATGAAATTTCCTTTATCAGCGTAGGCCTCAATGCGATCCAAGGAAGCCCTTCTCAGCTTCCTCAAAGACAGTGTTAATGGACTGCTCTACGACACATAAGTGTAACTCTGTGAGATGAATTCACACATCACGAAGAAGTTTCTAAGAAAGCTTCTTTCTAGGTTTCATCTCTGGATATTTCCTTTGTCACCGTCAGGTTCATTGCGCTATGCAATACCAAATTGCAGATTTCCAGAAAACTGTGTTAACAAACTGATCACTGAAGAGAAACGTGTAACTCTGTGAGTTGCATTCACACATGGCAATGCAGTTTCTCAGAAAGCTTCTCTTTAGTTATTATGTGAGGATAATTCCTTTTTCACCCTAGCCCTCAATGAGCTCCCAAATATACCTTTGCACAATCCACGAGAACAGTGTTAGCAAACTGTTCCAAGAAGGGAAGGGTGGAACTCTGTGTGATGAAGTCACACATCAAAAAGCAATCTCTCAGAACGTTTCTCTGTAGTTATTATGTGAGGACATTTCCTTTTCCACCATGGGCCCCTATGGGCTACCAAATATCACTTTGCAGATTCCACGAAAAGAGTGTTAGCAAACTGCTTCTTGAGGCAGAGATTGGAACTCGGTGAGATGAACTCACAGATCAGAAAGAAGTTTCTCAGAAAGCTTCTTTCACGTTTTGAACGGATGAAATCTCCTTTATCAGCGTAGGCCTCAATGTGATCCAAAGAAGCTCTTCTCAGTTTCCCAAAGACAGTGTTAATGGACTGCTCCACGAAACATAAGTGTAACTCTGTGAGATGAATTCACACATCACCAAGAAGTTTCTAAGAAAGCTTCTTTCTAGTTTTCATCTGGATATTTCCTTTGTCACTGTAATGTTCATTGCGCTATGAAGTATCTAATTGCAGATCTCCAGAAAACTATGCTAACAAACTGATCACTGAAGAGAAACGTGTAACTCTGTGAGTTGCATTCACACATGGTAATGCAGTTTCTCAGAAAGCTTCTCTTTAGTTATTATGTGAGGACATTTCCTTTATCACCATGGGCCCCTATAGGCTCCCAAATATCACTTTGCAGATTAGACGAGAAGAGTGTTAGCAAACTTCTTCTTGAGGCAGAGGTGGTAACTCTGTGAGATGAACTCACAGATCAGAAAGAAGTTTCTCAGAAAGCTTCTTTCACGTTTTGAACGGATGAAATTTCCTTTATCAGCGTAGGCCTCAATGTGGTCCAAAGAAGCCCTTCTCAGTTTCCCCAAAGACAGTGTTAATGGACTGTTCCACGAAACATAAGTGTAACTCTGTGAGATGAATTCACACATCAACAAGAAGTTTCTAAGAAAGCTTCCTTCTAGTTTTCATCTGGATATTTCCTTTGTCACTGTAATGTTCATTGCGCTATGAAGTATCTAATTGCAGATCTCCAGAAAACTGTGCTAAGAAACTGATCACTGAAGAAAGACGTGTAACTCTGTGAGTGGCATTCACACATGGCAATGCAGTTTCTCAGAAAGCTTCTCTTTAGTTATTATGTGAGGATATTTCCTTTATCACCATGGGCCCCAATAGGCTCCCAAATATCACTTTGCAGATTCCACGAAAAGAGTGTTAGCAAACTGCTTCTTGAGGCATAGCTTGTAACGCTGTGAGATGAATTCACAGATCAGAAAGAAGTTTCTCAGAAAGCTTCTTTCACGTTTTGAACGGATGAAATTTCCTTTATCAGCGTAGGCCTCAATGTGATCCAAAGAAGCCCTTCTCAGTTTCCCCAAAGACAGTGTTAATGGACTGCTCCACGAAACATAAGTGTAACTCTGTGAGATGAATTCACACATCACCAAGAAGTTTCTAAGAAAGCTTCTTTCTAGTTTTCATCTGGATATTTCCTTTGTCACTGTAATGTTCATTGCGCTATGAAGTATCTAATTGCAGATCTCCAGAAAACTGTGCTAAGAAACTGATCACTGAAGAGAAACGTGTAACTCTGTGAGTTGCATTCACACATGGCAATGCAGTTTCTCAGAAAGCTTCTCTTTAGTTATTATGTGAGGATATTTCCTTTATCACCATGGGCCCCAATAGGCTCCCAAATATCACTTTGCAGATTCCACGAAAAGAGTGTTAGCAAACTGCTTCTTGAGGCATAGCTTGTAACTCTGTGAGATGAATTCACAGATCAGAAAGAAGTTTCTCAGAAAGCTTCTTTCACGTTTTGAACGGATGAAATTTCCTTTATCAGCGTAGGCCTCAATGCTATCCAAGGAAGCCCTTCTCACCTTCCTCAAAGACAGTGTTAATGGACTGCTCCACGACACATAAGTGTAACTCTGTGAGATGAATTCACACATCACCAAGAAGTTTCTAAGAAAGCTTCTTTCTAGGTTTCATCTCTGGATATTTCCTTTGTCACCGTCAGGTTCATTGCGCTATGCAATACCAAATTGCAGATTTCCAGAAAACTGTGTTAACAAACTGATCACTGAAGAGAAACGTGTAACTCTGTGAGTTGCATTCACACATGGCAATGCAGTTTCTCAGAAAGCTTCTCTTTAGTTATTATGTGAGGATAATTCCTTTTTCACCCTAGCCCTCAATGAGCTCCCAAATATACCTTTGCACAATCCACGAGAACAGTGTTAGCAAACTGTTCCAAGAAGGGAAGGGTGGAACTCTGTGTGATGAAGTCACACATCAGAAAGCAATCTCTCAGAACGTTTCTCTGTAGTTATTATGTGAGGACATTTCCTTTTCCACCATGGGCCCCTATGGGCTACCAAATATCACTTTGCAGATTCCACGAAAAGAGTGTTAGCAAACTGCTTCTTGAGGCAGAGATTGGAACTCGGTGAGATGAACTCACAGATCAGAAAGAAATTTCTCAGAAAGCTTCTTTCACGTTTTGAACGGATGAAATTTCCTTTATCAGCGTAGGCCTCAATGTGGTCCAAAGAAGCCCTTCTCAGTTTCCCCAAAGACAGTGTTAATGGACTGTTCCACGAAACATAAGTGTAACTCTGTGAGATGAATTCACACATCACCAAGAAGTTTCTAAGAAAGCTTCCTTCTAGTTTTCACTGTGGATATTTCCTTTGTCACTGTAATGTTCATTGCGCTATGAAGTATCTAATTGCAGATCTCCAGAAAACTGTGCTAAGAAACTGATCACTGAAGAGAAACGTGTAACTCTGTGAGTTGCATTCACACATGGTAATGCAGTTTCTCAGAAAGCTTCTCTTTAGTTATTATGTGAGGACATTTCCTTTATCACCATGGGCCCCTATAGGCTCCCAAATATCACTTTGCAGATTCGACGAGAAGAGTGTTAGCAAACTTCTTCTTGAGGCAGAGGTTGTAACTCTGTGAGATGAACTCACAGATCAGAAAGAAGTTTCTCAGAAAGCTTCTTTCACGTTTTGAATGGATGAAATTTCCTTTATCAGCGTAGGCGTCAATATGGTCCAAAGAAGCCTTTCTCAGTTTCCCCAAAGACAGTGTTAATGGACTGTTCCACGAAACATAAGTGTAACTCTGTGAGATGAATTCACACATCAACAAGAAGTTTCTAAGAAAGCTTCCTTCTAGTTTTCACTGTGGATATTTCCTTTGTCACTGTAATGTTCATTGTGCTATGAAGTATCTAATTGCAGATCTCCAGAAAACTGTGCTAAGAAACTGATCACTTAAGAGAAACCTGTAACTCTGTGTGTTGCATTCACACATGGCAATGCAGTTTCTCAGAAAGCTTCTCTTTAGTTATTATGTGAGGATATTTCCTTTATCACCATGGGCCCCAATAGGCTCCCAAATATCACTTTGCAGATTCCACGAGAAGAGTGTTAGCAAACTTCTTCTAGAGGCAGAGGTTGTAACTCTGTGAGATGAACTCACAGATCAGAAAGAAGTTTCTCAGAAAGCTTCTTTCACGTTTTGAACGGATGAAATTTCCTTTATCAGCGTAGGCCTCAATGTGATCCAAAGAAGCTCTTCTCAGTTTCCCCAAAGACAGTGTTAATGGACTGCTCCACGAAACATAAGTGTAACTCTGTGAGATGAATTCACACATCACCAAGAAGTTTCTAAGAAAGCTTCTTTCTAGTTTTCATCTGGATATTTCCTTTATCACTGTAATGATCATTGCGCTATGAAGTATCTAATTGCAGATCTCCAGAAAACTGTGCTAACAAACTGATCACTGAAGAGAAACGTGTAACTTTGTGAGTTGCATTCACACATGGTAATGCAGTTTCTCAGAAAGCTTCTCTTTAGTTATTATGTGAGGACATTTCCTTTATCACCATGGGCCCTTATAGGCTCCCAAATATCACTTTGCAGATTAGACGAGAAGAGTGTTAGCAAACTTCTTCTTGAGGCAGAGGTTGTAACTCTGTGAGATGAACTCACAGATCAGAAAGAAGTTTCTCAGAAAGCTTCTTTCACGTTTTGAATGGATGAAATTTCCTTTATCAGCGTAGGCCTCAATGTGATCCAAAGAAGCTCTTCTCAGTTTCCCCAAAGACAGTGTTAATGGACTGCTCCACGAAACATAAGTGTAACTCTGTGAGATGAATTCACACATCACCAAGAAGTTTCTAAGAAAGCTTCTTTCTAGTTTTCATCTGGATATTTCCTTTGTCACTGTAATGTTCACTGCGCTATGAAGTATCTAATTGCAGATCTCCAGAAAACTATGCTAACAAACTGATCACTGAAGAGAAACGTGTAACTCTGTGAGTTGCATTCACACATGGCAATGCAGTTTCTCAGAAAGCTTCTCTTTAGTTATTATGTGAGGATATTTCCTTTATCACCATGGGCCCCAATAGGCTCCCAAATATCACTTTGCAGATTCCCCGAAAAGAGTGTTAGCAAACTGTTTCTTGAGGCATAGCTTGTAACTCTGTGAGATGAACTCACAGATCAGAAACAAGTTTCTCAGTAAGCTTCTTTCTCATTTTTATTGGAAGATGTTTCCATTGGCCCCATTGTTTTCAAAGGGTTCGGGAATATCTGTTCTCAGATTCCACACAAATAGTGCTAGGCCACGGCCCCATGAAATACAGCTGCAACTTAGTGAGTTGAATTCACACATCACAGCGCGGTTTCTCAGAAAGCGCCTTTCTTTAATAAGACGAGGTTATTTGTGGTCTTGGAGCGCCACCGTGTGTCCTATTGCAGATTCTGCGAAAACTCTGCTAGCAAGTTTCTCAGTGGAAACAATGATGGACATCTGTGGGCTGAAATCACCCACAACAAAGAAGTTTCTGAGAAGGCGTCTCTGCAGGTTTCTCTGAGGATAGTTCCTTATTCAGCATGCGATTCAACGATATCCAAGACATCACATCTGAGATTCCTCAAATGAGTGCTAGGAAACTCCCCCGAGAAAGGGTGATAGAACACTGTGAAATGAATTCACATATCACAAAGCAGTTTCTCAGAAAGCTTGGTTCTGCTTTCTCTTGGAGGATATTTCTTTTTCCTTCTATTCTTCAAAGCTATCTGAAATATCACTTCTCGGAATCCACGGAAACAGTCCTTAGAAACGGCTGCAAAAAACAATGGCGTAACTCTGTGAGTTGCATTCACACATGGCAATGCAGTTTCTCAGAAAGCTTCTCTTTAGTTATTATGTGAGGATATTTCCTTTATCACCATGGGCCCCAATAGGCTCCCAAATATCACTTTGCAGATTCCACGAAAAGAGTGTTAGCAAACTGTTTCTTGAGGCATAGCTTGTAACGCTGTGAGATGAATTCACAGATCAGAAAGAAGTTTCTCAGAAAGCTTCTTTCACGTTTTGAACGGATGAAATTTCCTTTATCAGCGTAGGCCTCAATGTGATCCAAAGAAGCCCTTCTCAGTTTCCCCAAAGACAGTGTTAATGGACTGCTCCACGAAACATAAGTGTAACTCTGTGAGATGAATTCACACATCACCAAGAAGTTTCTAAGAAAGCTTCTTTCTAGTTTTCATCTGGATATTTCCTTTGTCACTGTAATGTTCAATGCGCTATGAAGTATCTAATTGCAGATCTCCAGAAAACTGTGCTAAGAAACTGATCACTGAAGAGAAACGTGTAACTCTGTGAGTTGCATTCACACATGGCAATGCAGTTTCTCAGAAAGCTTCTCTTTAGTTATTATGTGAGGATATTTCCTTTATCACCATCGGCCCCAATAGGCTCCCAAATATCACTTTGCAGATTCCACGAAAAGAGTGTTAGCAAACTGCTTCTTGAGGCATAGCTTGTAACTCTGTGAGATGAATTCACAGATCAGAAAGAAGTTTCTCAGAAAGCTTCTTTCACGTTTTGAACGGATGAAATTTCCTTTATCAGCGTAGGCCTCAATGCGATCCAAGGAAGCCCTTCTCAGCTTCCTCAAAGACAGTGTTAATGGACTGCTCTACGACACATAAGTGTAACTCTGTGAGATGAATTCACACATCACCAAGAAGTTTCTAAGAAAGCTTCTTTCTAGGTTTCATCTCTGGATATTTCCTTTGTCACCGTCAGGTTCATTGCGCTATGCAATACCAAATTGCAGATTTCCAGAAAACTGTGTTAACAAACTGATCACTGAAGAGAAACGTGTAACTCTGTGAGTTGCATTCACACATGGCAATGCAGTTTCTCAGAAAGCTTCTCTTTAGTTATTATGTGAGGATAATTCCTTTTTCACCCTAGCCCTCAATGAGCTCCCAAATATACCTTTGCACAATCCACGAGAACAGTGTTAGCAAACTGTTCCAAGAAGGGAAGGGTGGAACTCTGTGTGATGAAGTCACACATCAAAAAGCAATCTCTCAGAACGTTTCTCTGTAGTTATTATGTGAGGACATTTCCTTTTCCACCATGGGCCCCTATGGGCTACCAAATATCACTTTGCAGATTCCACGAAAAGAGTGTTAGCAAACTGCTTCTTGAGGCAGAGATTGGAACTCGGTGAGATGAACTCACAGATCAGAAAGAAGTTTCTCAGAAAGCTTCTTTCACGTTTTGAACGGATGAAATCTCCTTTATCAGCGTAGGCCTCAATGTGATCCAAAGAAGCTCTTCTCAGTTTCCCCAAAGACAGTGTTAATGGACTGCTCCACGAAACATAAGTGTAACTCTGTGAGATGAATTCACACATCACCAAGAAGTTTCTAAGAAAGCTTCTTTCTAGTTTTCATCTGGATATTTCCTTTGTCACTGTAATGTTCATTGCGCTATGAAGTATCTAATTGCAGATCTCCAGAAAACTATGCTAACAAACTGATCACTGAAGAGAAACGTGTAACTCTGTGAGTTGCATTCACACATGGTAATGCAGTTTCTCAGAAAGCTTCTCTTTAGTTATTATGTGAGGACATTTCCTTTATCACCATGGGCCCCTATAGGCTCCCAAATATCACTTTGCAGATTAGACGAGAAGAGTGTTAGCAAACTTCTTCTTGAGGCAGAGGTGGTAACTCTGTGAGATGAACTCACAGATCAGAAAGAAGTTTCTCAGAAAGCTTCTTTCACGTTTTGAACGGATGAAATTTCCTTTATCAGCGTAGGCCTCAATGTGGTCCAAAGAAGCCCTTCTCAGTTTCCCCAAAGACAGTGTTAATGGACTGTTCCACGAAACATAAGTGTAACTCTGTGAGATGAATTCACACATCAACAAGAAGTTTCTAAGAAAGCTTCCTTCTAGTTTTCATCTGGATATTTCCTTTGTCACTGTAATGTTCATTGCGCTATGAAGTATCTAATGGCAGATCTCCAGAAAACTGTGCTAAGAAACTGATCACTGAAGAGAGACGTGTAACTCTGTGAGTTGCATTCACACATGGCAATGCAGTTTCTCAGAAAGCTTCTCTTTAGTTATTATGTGAGGATATTTCCTTTATCACCATGGGCCCCAATAGGCTCCCAAATATCACTTTGCAGATTCCACGAAAAGAGTGTTAGCAAACTGCTTCTTGAGGCATAGCTTGTAACGCTGTGAGATGAATTCACAGATCAGAAAGAAGTTTCTCAGAAAGCTTCTTTCACGTTTTGAACGGATGAAATTTCCTTTATCAGCGTAGGCCTCAATGTGATCCAAAGAAGCCCTTCTCAGTTTCCCCAAAGACAGTGTTAATGGACTGCTCCACGAAACATAAGTGTAACTCTGTGAGATGAATTCACACATCACCAAGAAGTTTCTAAGAAAGCTTCTTTCTAGTTTTCATCTGGATATTTCCTTTGTCACTGTAATGTTCATTGCGCTATGAAGTATCTAATTGCAGATCTCCAGAAAACTGTGCTAAGAAACTGATCACTGAAGAGAAACGTGTAACTCTGTGAGTTGCATTCACACATGGCAATGCAGTTTCTCAGAAAGCTTCTCTTTAGTTATTATGTGAGGATATTTCCTTTATCACCATGGGCCCCAATAGGCTCCCAAATATCACTTTGCAGATTCCACGAAAAGAGTGTTAGCAAACTGCTTCTTGAGGCATAGCTTGTAACTCTGTGAGATGAATTCACAGATCAGAAAGAAGTTTCTCAGAAAGCTTCTTTCACGTTTTGAACGGATGAAATTTCCTTTATCAGCGTAGGCCTCAATGCGATCCAAGGAAGCCCTTCTCAGCTTCCTCAAAGACAGTGTTAATGGACTGCTCCACGACACATAAGTGTAACTCTGTGAGATGAATTCACACATCACCAAGAAGTTTCTAAGAAAGCTTCTTTCTAGGTTTCATCTCTGGATATTTCCTTTGTCACCGTCAGGTTCATTGCGCTATGCAATACCAAATTGCAGATTTCCAGAAAACTGTGTTAACAAACTGATCACTGAAGAGAAACGTGTAATTCTGTGAGTTGCATTCACACATGGCAATGCAGTTTCTCAGAAAGCTTCTCTTTAGTTATTATGTGAGGATAATTCCTTTTTCACCCTAGCCCTCAATGAGCTCCCAAATATACCTTTGTAAAATCCACGAGAACAGTGTTAGCAAACTGTTCCAAGAAGGGAAGGGTGGAACTCTGTGTGATGAAGTCACACATCAGAAAGCAATCTCTCAGAACGTTTCTCTGTAGTTATTATGTGAGGACATTTCCTTTTCCACCATGGGCCCCTATGGGCTACCAAATATCACTTTGCAGATTCCACGAAAAGAGTGTTAGCAAACTGCTTCTTGAGGCAGAGATTGGAACTCGGTGAGATGAACTCACAGATCAGAAAGAAGTTTCTCAGAAAGCTTCTTTCACGTTTTGAACGGATGAAATTTCCTTTATCAGCGTAGGCCTCAATGTGATCCAAAGAAGCTCTTCTCAGTTTCCCCAAAGACAGTGTTAATGGACTGCTCCACGAAACGTAAGTGTAACTCTGTGACATGAATTGACACATCACCAAGAAGTTTCTAAGAAAGCTTCTTTCTAGTTTTCATCTGGATATTTCCTTTGTCACTGTAATGTTCATTGCGCTATGAAGTATCTAATTGCAGATCTCCAGAAAACTGTGCTAACAAACTGATCACTGAAGAGAAACGTGTAACTCTGTGAGTTGTATTCACACATGGTAATGCAGTTTCTCAGAAAGCTTCTCTTTAGTTATTATGTGAGGACATTTCCTTTATCACCATGGGCCCCTATAGGCTCCCAAATATCACTTTGCAGATTCGACGAGAAGAGTGTTAGCAAACTTCTTCTTGAGGCAGAGGTTGTAACTCTGTGAGATGAACTCACAGATCAGAAAGAAGTTTCTCAGAAAGCTTCTTTCACGTTTTGAACGGATGAAATTTCCTTTATCAGCGTAGGCCTCAATGCGATCCAAGGAAGCCCTTCTCAGCTTCCTCAAAGACAGTGTTAATGGACTGCTCCACGACACATAAGTGTAACTCTGTGAGATGAATTCACACATCACCAAGAAGTTTCTAAGAAAGCTTCTTTCTAGGTTTCATCTCTGGATATTTCCTTTGTCACCGTCAGGTTCATTGCGCTATGCAATACCAAATTGCAGATTTCCAGAAAACTGTGTTAACAAACTGATCACTGAAGAGAAACGTGTAATTCTGTGAGTTGCATTCACACATGGCAATGCAGTTTCTCAGAAAGCTTCTCTTTAGTTATTATGTGAGGATAATTCCTTTTTCACCCTAGCCCTCAATGAGCTCCCAAATATACCTTTGTAAAATCCACGAGAACAGTGTTAGCAAACTGTTCCAAGAAGGGAAGGGTGGAACTCTGTGTGATGAAGTCACACATCAGAAAGCAATCTCTCAGAACGTTTCTCTGTAGTTATTATGTGAGGACATTTCCTTTTCCACCATGGGCCCCTATGGGCTACCAAATATCACTTTGCAGATTCCACGAAAAGAGTGTTAGCAAACTGCTTCTTGAGGCAGAGATTGGAACTCGGTGAGATGAATTCACAGATCAGAAAGAAGTTTCTCAGAAAGCTTCTTTCACGTTTTGAACGGATGAAATTTCCTTTATCAGCGTAGGCCTCAATGTGATCCAAAGAAGCTCTTCTCAGTTTCCCCAAAGACAGTGTTAATGGACTGCTCCACGAAACATAAGTGTAACTCTGTGAGATGAATTCACACATCACCAAGAAGTTTCTAAGAAAGCTTCTTTCTAGTTTTCATCTGGATATTTCCTTTGTCACTGTAATGTTCATTGCGCTATGAAGTATCTAATTGCAGATCTCCAGAAAACTATGCTAACAAACTGATCACTGAAGAGAAACGTGTAACTCTGTGAGTTGCATTCACACATGGTAATGCAGTTTCTCAGAAAGCTTCTCTTTAGTTATTATGTGAGGACATTTCCTTTATCACCATGGGCCCCTATAGGCTCCCAAATATCACTTTGCAGATTAGGCGAGAAGAGTGTTAGCAAACTTCTTCTTGAGGCAGAGGTGGTAACTCTGTGAGATGAACTCACAGATCAGAAAGAAGTTTCTCAGAAAGCTTCTTTCACGTTTTGAACGGATGAAATTTCCTTTATCAGCGTAGGCCTCAATGTGGTCCAAAGAAGCCCTTCTCAGTTTCCCCAAAGACAGTGTAAATGGACTGTTCCAGGAAACATAAGTGTAACTCTGTGAGATGAATTCACACATCAACAAGAAGTTTCTAAGAAAGCTTCCTTCTAGTTTTCACTGTGGATATTTCCTTTGTCACTGTAATGTTCATTGCGCTATGAAGTATCTAATTGCAGATCTCCAGAAAACTGTGCTAAGAAACTGATCACTGAAGAGAAACGTGTAACTCTGTGAGTTGCCTTCACACATGACAATGCAGTTTCTCAGAAAGCTTCTCTTTAGTTATTATGTGAGGATATTTCCTTTATCACCATGGGCCCCAATAGGCTCCCAAATATCACTTTGCAGATTCCACGAAAAGAGTGTTAGCAAACTGCTTCTTGAGGCAGAGATTGTAACTCTGTGAGATGAATTCACAGATCAGAAAGAAGTTTCTCAGAAAGCTTCTTTCACGTTTTGAACGGATGAAATTTCCTTTATCAGCGTAGGCCTCAATGTGATCCAAAGAAGCCCTTCTCAGTTTCCCCAAAGACAGTGTTAATGGACTGCTCCACGAAACATAAGTGTAACTCTGTGAGATGAATTCACACATCACCAAGAAGTTTCTAAGAAAGCTTCTTTCTAGTTTTCATCTGGATATTTCCTTGTCACTGTAATGTTCATTGCGCTATGAAGTATCTAATTGCAGATCTCCAGAAAACTGTGCTAAGAAACTGATCACTGAAGAGAAACGTGTAACTCTGTGAGTTGCATTCACACATGGTAATGCAGTTTCTCAGAAAGCTTCTCTTTAGTTATTATGTGAGGATATTTCCTTTGTCACCATGGGCCCCTATAGGCTCCCAAATATCACTTTGCAGATTCCACGAAAAGAGTGTTAGCAAACTGCTTCTTGAGGCATAGCTTGTAACTCTGTGAGATGAATTCACAGATCAGAAAGAAGTTTCTCAGAAAGCTTCTTTCACGTTTTGAACGGATGAAATTTCCTTTATCAGCGTAGGCCTCAATGTGATCCAAAGAAGCCCTTCTCAGTTTCCCCAAAGACAGTGTTAATGGACTGCTCCACGAAACATAAGTGTAACTCTGTGAGATGAATTCACACATCACCAAGAAGTTTCTATGAAAGCTTCTTTCTAGTTTTCATCTCTGGATATTTCCTTTGTCACTGTAATGTTCATTGCGCTATGAAGTATCTAATTGCAGATCTCCAGAAAACTATGCTAACAAACTGATCACTGAAGAGAAACGTGTAACTCTGTGCGTTGCATTCACACATGGCAATGCAGTTTCTCAGAATGCTTCTCTTTAGTTATTATGTGAGGATATTTCCTTTATCACCATGGACCCCAATAGGCTGCCAAATATCACTTTGCAGATTCCACGAAAAGAGTGTTAGCAAACTTCTTCTTGAGGCAGAGGTTGTAACTCTGTGAGATGAACTCAAAGATCAGAAAGAAGTTTCTCAGAAAGCTTCTTTCACGTTTTGAACGGATGAAATTTCCTTTATCAGCGTAGGCCTCAATGTGAACCAAAGAAGCCCTTCTCAGTTTCCCCAAAGACAGTGTTAATGGACTGCTCCACGAAACATAAGTGTAACTCTATGAGATGAATTCACACATCACCAAGAAGTTTCTAAGAAAGCTTCTTTCTAGTTTTCATCTGGATATTTCCTTTGTCACTGTAATGTTCATTGCGCTATGAAGTATCTAATTGCAGATCTCCAGAAAACTGTGCTAAAAAACTGCTCACTGAAGAGAAACGTGTAACTCTGTGAGTTGCATTCACACATGGCAATGCAGTTTCTCAGAAAGCTTCTCTTTAGTTATTATGTGAGGATATTTCCTTTATCACCATGGGCCCCAATAGGCTCCCAAATATCACTTTGCAGATTCCACGAAAAGAGTGTTAGCAAACGGCTTCTTGAGGCAGAGATTGTAACTCTGTGAGATGAACTCACAGATCAGAAAGAAGTTTCTCAGTAAGCTTCTTTCTCATTTTTATTGGAAGATGTTTCCCTTGGCCCCATTGTTTTCAAAGGGTTCGGGAATATCTGTTCTCAGATTCCACACAAATAGGGCTAGGCCACGGCCCCACGAAATACAGCTGCAACTTAGTGAGTTGAATTCACATATCACAAAGCGGTTTCTCAGAAAGCTTCTTTCTTTACTAAGACGAAGTTATTTGTGGTCTTGGAGCGCCACCGTGTGTCCTATTGCAGATTCTGCGAAAACTCTCCTAGCAAGTTTCTCAGTGGTAACAATGATGGACATCTGTGGGCTGAAATCACCCACAACAAAGAAGTTTCTGAGAAGGCTTCTCTGCAGGTTTCTCTGAGGATAGTTCCTTATTCAGCATGCGATTCAACGATATCCAAGACATCACATCTGAGATTCCTCAAATGAGTGCTAGGAAACTCCCCCGAGAAAGGGTGATAGAACACTGTGAAATGAATTCACATATCACAAAGCAGTTTCTCAGAAAGCTTGGTTCTGCTTTCTCTTGGAGGATATTTCTTTTTCCTTCTATACTTCAAAGCTATCTGAAATATCACTTCTCGGAATCCACGGAAACAGTCCTAAGAAACGGCTGCAAAAAACAATGGCGTAACTCTGTGAGTTGCATTCACACATGGCAATGCAGTTTCTCAGAAAGCTTCTCTTTAGTTATTATGTGAGGATATTTCCTTTATCACCATGGGCCCCTATAGGCTCCAAAATATCACTTTGCAGATTCCACGAAAAGAGTGTTAGCAAACTGCTTCTTGAGGCAGAGATTGGAACTCGGTGAGATGAACTCACAGATCAGAAAGAAGTTTCTCAGAAAGCTTCTTTCACGTTTTGAACGGATGAAATTTCCTTTGTCAGCGTAGGCTTCAATGTGATCCAAAGAAGCTCTTCTCAGTTTCCCCAAAGACAGTGTTAATGGACTGCTCCACGAAACATAAGTGTAACTCTGTGAGATGAATTCACACATCACCAAGAAGTTTCTAAGAAAGCTTCTTTCTAGTTTTCATCTGGATATTTCCTTTGTCACTGTAATGTTCATTGCGCTATGAAGTATCTAATTGCAGATCTCCAGAAAACTATGCTAACAAACTGATCACTGAAGAGAAACGTGTAACTCTGTGAGTTGCATTCACACATGGTAATGCAGTTTCTCAGAAAGCTTCTCTTTAGTTAATATGTGAGGACATTTCCTTTATCACCATGGTCCCCTATAGGCTCTCAAATATCACTTTGCAGATTCGACGAGAAGAGTGTTAGCAAACTTCTTCTTGAGGCAGAGGTTGTAACTCTGTGAGATGAACTCACAGATCAGAAAGAAGTTTCTCAGAAAGCTTCTTTCACGTTTTGAATGGATGAAATTTCCTTTATCAGCGTAGGCCTCAATGTGATCCAAAGAAGCCCTTCTCAGTTTCCCCAAAGACAGTGTTAATGGAATGCTCCACGAAACATAAGTGTAACTCTGTGAGATGAATTCACACATCAACAAGAAGTTTCTAAGAAAGCTTCCTTCTAGTTTTCATCTGTGGATATTTCCTTTGTCACTGTAATGTTCATTGCGCTATGAAGTATCTAATTGCAGATTTCCAGAAAACTGTGCTAACAAACTGATCACTGAAGAGAAACGTGTAACTCTGTGAGTTGCATTCACACATGGCAATGCAGTTTCTCAGAAAGCTTCTCTTTAGTTACTATGTGAGGATATTTCCTTTATCACCATGGGCCCCTATAGGCTCCCAAATATCACTTTGCAGATTCCAAGAGAAGAGTGTTAGCAAACTTCTTCTAGAGGCAGAGGTTGTAATTCTGTGAGATGAACTCACAGATCAGAAAGAAGTTTCTCAGAAAGCTTCTTTCACGTTTTGAACGGATGAAATTTCTTTTATCAGCGTAGGCCTCAATGTGATCCAAAGAAGCTCTTCTCAGTTTCCCCAAAGACAGTGTTAATGGACTGCTCCACGAAACATAAGTGTAACTCTGTGAGATGAATTCACACATCACCAAGAAGTTTCTAAGAAAGCTTCTTTCTAGTTTTCATCTCTGGATATTTCCTTTGTCACTGTAATGTTCATTGCTCTATGAAGTATCTAATTGCAGATTTCCAGAAAACTGTGCTAACAAACTGTTCACTGAAGAGAAACGTGTAACTCTGTGAGTTGCATTCACACATGGCAATGCAGTTTCTCAGAAAGCTTCTCTTTAGTTACTATGTTAGGATATTTCCTTTATCACCATGGGCCCCTATAGGCTCCCAAATATCACTTTGCAGATTCCACGAGAAGAGTGTTAGCAAACTTCTTCTAGAGGCAGAGGTTGTAATTCTGTGAGATGAACTCACAGATCAGAAAGAAGTTTCTCAGAAAGCTTCTTTCACGTTTTGAACGGATGAAATTTCCTTTATCAGCGTAGGCCTCAATGTGATCCAAAGAAGCTCTTCTCAGTTTCCCCAAAGACAGTGTTAATGGACTGCTCCACGAAACATAAGTGTAACTCTGTGAGATGAATTCACACATCACCAAGAAGTTTCTAAGAAATCTTCTTTCTAGTTTTCATCTGGATATTTCCTTTGTCACTGTAATGTTCATTGCGCTATGAAGTATCTAATTGCAGATCTCCAGAAAACTATGCTAACAAACTGATCACTGAAGAGAAACGTGTAACTCTGTGCGTTGCATTCACACATGGCAATGCAGTTTCTCAGAATGCTTCTCTTTAGTTATTATGTGAGGATATTTCCTTTATCACCATGGACCCCAATAGGCTGCCAAATATCACTTCCCAGATTCCACGAAAAGAGTGTTAGCAAACTTCTTCTTGAGGCAGAGGTTGTAACTCTGTGAGATGAACTCAAAGATCAGAAAGAAGTTTCTCAGAAAGCTTCTTTCACGTTTTGAACGGATGAAATTTCCTTTATCAGCGTAGGCCTCAATGTGATCCAAAGAAGCCCTTCTCAGTTTCCCCAAAGACAGTGTTAATGGACTGCTCCACGAAACATAAGTGTAACTGTGTGAGATGAATTCACACATCACCAAGAAGTTTCTAAGAAAGCTTCTTTCTAGTTTTCATCTGGATATTTCCTTTGTCACTGTAATGTTCATTGCGCTATGAAGTATCTAATTGCAGATCTCCAGAAAACTGTGCTAAAAAACTGCTCACTGAAGAGAAACGTGTAACTCTGTGAGTTGCATTCACACATGGCAATGCAGTTTCTCAGAAAGCTTCTCTTTAGTTATTATGTGAGGATATTTCCTTTATCACCATGGGCCCCAATAGGCTCCCAAATATCACTTTGCAGATTCCACGAAAAGAGTGTTAGCAAACGGCTTCTTGAGGCAGAGATTGTAACTCTGTGAGATGAACTCACAGATCAGAAAGAAGTTTCTCAGAAAGCTTCTTTCACGTTTTGAACGGATGAAATTTCCTTTATCAGCGTAGGCCTCAATGTGATCCAAAGAAGCCCTTCTCAGTTTCCCCAAAGACAGTGTTAATGGACTGCTCCACGAAACATAAGTGTAACTCTGTGAGATGAATTCACACATCAACAAGAAGTTTCTAAGAAAGCTTCCTTCTAGTTTTCACTGTGGATATTTCCTTTGTCACTGTAATGTTCATTGCGCTATGAAGTATCTAATTGCAGATCTCCAGAAAACTGTGCTAACAAACTGATCACTGAAGAGAAACGTGTAACTCTGTGAGTTGCATTCACACGTGGCAATGCAGTTTCTCAGAAAGCTTCTCTTTAGTTATTATGTGAGGATATTTCCTTTATCACCATGGGCCCCTATAGGCTCCCAAATATCACTTTGCAGATTCCACGAAAAGAGTGTTAGGAAACTGCTTCTTGAGGCAGAGATTGGAACTCTGTGAGATGAACTCACAGATCAGAAAGAAGTTTCTCAGAAAGCTTCTTTCACGTTTTGAACGGAGGAAATTTCCTTTATCAGCGTAGGCCTCAATGTGATCCAAAGAAGCTCTTCTCAGTTTCCCCAAAGACAGTGTTAAAGGACTGCTCCACGAAACATAAGTGTAACTCTGTGAGATGAATTCACACACCACCAAGAAGTTTCTAAGAAAGCTTCTTTCTAGTTTTCATCTGGATATTTCCTTTGTCACTGTAATGTTCATTGCGCTATGAAGTATCTAATTGCAGATCTCCATTAAACTATGCTAACAAACTGATCACTGAAGAGAAACGTGTAACTCTGTGAGTTGCATTCACACATGGTAATGCAGTTTCTCAGAAAGCTTCTCTTTAGTTATTATGTGAGGACATTTCCTTTATCACCATGGGCCCCAATAGGCCTCCAAATATCACTTTGCAGATTAGACGAGAAGAGTGTTAGCAAACTTCTTCTTGAGGCAGAGGTTGTAACTCTGTGAGATGAACTCTCAGATCAGAAAGAAGTTTCTCAGTAAGCTTCTTTCTCATTTTTATTGGAAGATGTTTCCCTTGGCCCCATTGTTTTCAAAGGGTTCGGGAATATCTGTTCTCAGATTCCACACAAATAGGGCTAGGCCACGGCCCCACGAAATACAGCTGCAACTTACTGAGTTGAATTCACATATCACAAAGCGGTTTCTCAGACAGCTTCTTTCTTTACTAAGACAAAGTTATTTGTGGTCTTGGAGCGCCACCGTGTGTCCTATTGCAGATTCTGCGAAAACTCTCCTAGCAAGTTTCTCAGTGGTAACAATGATGGACATCTGTGGGCTGAAATCACCCACAACAAAGAAGTTTCTGAGAAGGCTTCTCTGCAGGTTTCTCTGAGGATAGTTCCTTATTCAGCATGCGATTCAACGATATCCAAGACATCACATCTGAGATTCCTCAAATGAGTGCTAGGAAACTCCCCCGAGAAAGGGTGATAGAACACTGTGAAATGAATTCACATATCACAAAGCAGTTTCTCAGAAAGCTTGGTTCTGCTTTCTCTTGGAGGATATTTCTTTTTCCTTCTATTCTTCAAAGCTATCTGAAATATCACTTCTCGGAATCCACGGAAACTGTCCTAAGAAACGGCTGCAAAAAACAATGGCGTAACTCTGTGAGTTGCATTCACACATGGCAATGCAGTTTCTCAGAATGCTTCTCTTTAATTATTATGTGAGGATATTTCCTTTATCACCATGGACCCCAATAGGCTGCCAAATATCACTTTGCAGATTCCACGAAAAGAGTGTTAGCAAACTTCTTCTTGAGGCAGAGGTTGTAACTCTGTGAGATGAACTCACAGATCAGAAAGAAGTTCTCAGAAAGCTTCTTTCACGTTTTGAACGGATGAAATTTCCTTTATCAGCGTAGGCCTCAATGTGATCCAAAGAAGCTCTTCTCAGTTTCCCCAAAGACAGTGTTAATGGACTGCTCCACGAAACATAAGTGTAACTCTGTGAGATGAATTCACACATCACCAAGAAGTTTCTAAGAAAGCTTCTTTCTAGTTTTCATCTGGATATTTCCTTTGTCACTGTAATGTTCATTGCGCTATGAAGTATCTAATTGCAGATCTCCAGAAAACTATGCTAACAAACTGATCACTGAAGAGAAACGTGTAACTCTGTGAGTTGCATTCACACATGGTAATGCAGTTTCTCAGAAAGCTTCTCTTTAGTTAATATGTGAGGACATTTCCTTTATCACCATGGTCCCCTATAGGCTCTCAAATATCACTTTGCAGATTCGACGAGAAGAGTGTTAGCAAACTTCTTCTTGAGGCAGAGGTTGTAACTCTGTGAGATGAACTCACAGATCAGAAAGTAGTTTCTCAGAAAGCTTCTTTCACGTTTTGAATGCATGAAATTTCCTTTATCAGCGTAGGCCTCAATGTGATCCAAAGAAGCCCTTCTCAGTTTCCCCAAAGACAGTGTTAATGGACTGCTCCACGAAACATAAGTGTAACTCTGTGAGATGAATTCACACATCAACAAGAAGTTTCTAAGAAAGCTTCCTTCTAGTTTTCATCTGTGGATATTTCCTTTGTCACTGTAATGTTCATTGCGCTATGAAGAATCTAATTGCAGATTTCCAGAAAACTGTGCTAACAAACTGATCACTGAAGAGAAACGTGTAACTCTGTGAGTTGCATTCACACATGGCAATGCAGTTTCTCAGAAAGCTTCTCTTTAGTTACTATGTGAGGATATTTCCTTTATCACCATGGGCCCCTATAGGCTCCCAAATATCACTTTGCAGATTCACGAGAAGAGTGTTAGCAACTTCTTCTAGAGGCAGAGGTTGTAATTCTGTGAGATGAACTCACAGATCAGAAAGAAGTTTCTCAGAAAGCTTCTTTCACGTTTGAAGGGATGAAATTTCCTTTATCAGCGTAGGCCTCAATGTGATCCAAAGAAGCTCTTCTCAGTTTCCCCAAAGACAGTGTTAATGGACTGCTCCACGAAACATAAGTGTAACTGTGTGAGATGAATTCACACATCACCAAGAAGTTTCTAAGAAAGCTTCTTTCTAGTTTTCATCTGGATATTTCCTTTGTCACTGTAATGTTCATTGCGCTATGAAGTATCTAATTGCAGATCTCCAGAAAACTGTGCTAACAAACTGATCACTGAAGAGAAACGTGTAACTCTGTGAGTTGCATTCACACATGGTAATGCAGTTTCTCAGAAAGCTTCTCTTTAGTTAATATGTGAGGACATTTCCTTTATCACCATGGTCCCCTATAGGCTCTCAAATATCACTTTGCAGATTCGACGAGAAGAGTGTTAGCAAACTTCTTCTTGAGGCAGAGGTTGTAACTCTGTGAGATGAACTCTCAGATCAGAAAGAAGTTTCTCAGTAAGCTTCTTTCTCATTTTTATTGGAAGATGTTTCCCTTGGCCCCATTGTTTTCAAAGGGTTCGGGAATATCTGTTCTCAGATTCCACACAAATAGGGCTAGGCCACGGCCCCACGAAATACAGCTGCAACTTACTGAGTTGAATTCACATATCACAAAGCGGTTTCTCAGACAGCTTCTTTCTTTACTAAGACAAAGTTATTTGTGGTCTTGGAGCGCCACCGTGTGTCCTATTGCAGATTCTGCGAAACTCTCCTAGCAAGTTTCTCAGTGGTAACAATGATGGACATCTGTGGGCTGAAATCACCCACAACAAAGAAGTTTCTGAGAAGGCTTCTCTGCAGGTTTCTCTGAGGATAGTTCCTTATTCAGCATGCGATTCAACGATATCCAAGACATCACATCTGAGATTCCTCAAATGAGTGCTAGGAAACTCCCCCGAGAAAGGGTGATAGAACACTGTGAAATGAATTCACATATCACAAAGCAGTTTCTCAGAAAGCTTGGTTCTGCTTTCTCTTGGAGGATATTTCTTTTTCCTTCTATTCTTCAAAGCTATCTGAAATATCACTTCTCGGAATCCACGGAAACAGTCCTAAGAAACGGCTGCAAAAAACAATGGCGTAACTCTGTGAGTTGCATTCACACATGGCAATGCAGTTTCTCAGAAGCTTCTCTTTAGTTATTATGTGAGGATATTTCCTTTATCACCATGGGCCCCTATAGGCTCCCAAATATCACTTTGCAGATTCCACGAAAAGAGTGTTAGCAAACTCTTCTTGAGGCAGAGGTTGAACTCTGTGAGATGAACTCACAGATCAGAAAGAAGTTTCTCAGAAAGCTTCTTTCACGTTTTGAACGGATGAAATTTCCTTTATCAGCGTAGGCCTCAATGTGATCCAAAGAAGCTCTTCTCAGTTTCCCCAAAGACAGTGTTAATGGACTGCTCCACGAAACATAAGTGTAACTCTGTGAGATGAATTCACACATCACCAAGAAGTTTCTAAGAAAGCTTCTTTCTAGTTTTCATCTGGATATTTCCTTTGTCACTGTAATGTTCATTGCGCTATGAAGTATCTAATTGCAGATCTCCAGAAAACTATGCTAACAAACTGATCACTGAAGAGAAACGTGTAACTCTGTGAGTTGCATTCACACATGGTAATGCAGTTTCTCAGAAAGCTTCTCTTTAGTTATATGTGAGGACATTTCCTTTATCACCATGGCCCCTATAGGCTCCCAAATATCACTTTGCAGATTCGACGAGAAGAGTGTTAGCAAACTTCTTCTTGAGGCAGAGGTTGTAACTCTGTGAGATGAACTCACAGATCAGAAAGAAGTTTCTCAGAAAGCTTCTTTCACGTTTTGAATGCATGAAATTTCCTTTATCAGCGTAGGCCTCAATGTGATCCAAAGAAGCCCTTCTCAGTTTCCCCAAAGACAGTGTTAATGGACTGCTCCACGAAACATAAGTGTAACTCTGTGAGATGAATTCACACATCAACAAGAAGTTTCTAAGAAAGCTTCTTCTAGTTTTCATCTGTGGATATTTCCTTTGTCACTGTAATGTTCATTGCGCTATGAAGTATCTAATTGCAGATTTCCAGAAAACTGTGCTAACAAACTGATCACT
>NC_044552.1:135148114-135182967 GCF_007565055.1 Rhinopithecus roxellana | reverse complement strand
GTGTGTAATTTACATGTTTAAATAACAGGAGACATCTATTTTGAATCCAGTTGAATTCTAATCCTTTTCTCTAGGAAGTAGATACAAGATATAAAATATGAATGGAGCTAGTTTTGTTTGTTTGTTTGTTTGTTTTTTGAGACAGGGTCTCACTCTGTTACCCAGGCTGGAGTGCATTGGTGTGACCATGGCTCACTGCAGTCTAAACCTCTGAGGCTCAGGTGATCCTCCTACCTCAGCCTCCCGAGTAGCTGGGACTACACCAAGCTGGTATTTTTGTATTTTTTGTAGTAACGGGGTCTCACCATGTTGCCCAGGCTGGTCTCAAACTCCTGGGCTCAAGTGATCCTCCCAACTCAGCCTCCCAAAGTGCTGGGATTACAGGCAAGAGCCACTGCACCTGGCCATGCATGAGATCATGGCCAAGATCTAGTTGAGATCAGTCAAGGGAATAAAAAACAACAGATCTATGCTCTTATTTGGCATAGAATAAGAAAAGAAAATTGACAGTAGCCAAATAATTGAGAAATAAAAAAGAAAAGTTATAAAAAAAAGGCAAGCACGTTATAATCACTAGGATTATTGTATTATGACTGTTAAATCATTTCCAGAACTCTTCATGCTGAGTGTAGGGAGAGGGGCAGGAGGGGAAGGAAGAGGTAGAAAAGGAGTGGGAGGAAACAGACAGAGGGAAACAGAGAAGAGGAGAAAATAATGGGAAAGATTGGTTTATTTAAAATACCACTTTCACGATTTCTTTTCCTTGCACAAGAACTCATGTAATCTTAGTCAAAAACCTATTTGTGTAGTAGTGATTTTCAGCCTGCTTTAGTGGTAGAAGCCATTTTTTAATGTACCCAGGATAACCAACTTCATCAACATGTGGTGGAAACCTAATCACCTTTGAAAAACATTTTTGAGTAATTTCTTGGACTACCACATCCTTTGTAACAGAAAGTCCAATCTCTCTCTCCCCAACTACACATTTCTATTAATATCAGGCCTTATTCAGTCCAAATAGGTTTTCTTTCTTTCTTTCTTTCTTTCTCTCTCTCTCTCCTCTCCTTCCTTTCTTTCTTTCTTTCTTTCTCTCTTTCTTCCTTTTCTTTTTTCTTTCTTTTTTTTTTTTTTTTTTTTTTGAGATGGGGTCTCGCTGTGTCACCCAGGCTGGAGTGCAGTGGCATGATCTCAGCTCACTGCAACCTCTGCCTCCTGGGTTCAAGAGATTCTCCTGCCTCAGCCTCCCCAGTAGCTGGGATTACAGGCACATGCCACTCCACCTGGCTAATGTTTGTATTTTTAGTAGAGACGGGGTTTCACCATATTGGCCAGGCTGATCTTGAACTCCTGGCCTCAGGTGACCCACCTGCCTTGGCCTCCCAAAGTGTCGGGATTACTGGGATTACAGGCAGGAGCCACCACAACTGGCCAGGCTTTCTTTTTTTTCTTTTTTCTTTTTTTTTTTGAGATGGAGTCTTGCCCTGTCCCAGGCTGGAGTACAGTGGCGCGATCACTGCTCACTGCAAGCTCCGCCTTCCGGGTCCACGCCATTCTCCTGCCTCAGCCTCCCAAGTAGCTGGGACTACTGGCAGCTACCACCACGCCCGGCTAATTTTTTTTTGTTGTTGTATTTTTAGTAGAGATGGGGTTTCACCGTGTTAGCCGGGATGGTTTCAATCTCCTGACCTCGTGATCTGCCCGCCTCGGCCTCCCAAAGTGCTGGGATTACAGGCGTGAGCCACTGTGCCTGGCCCTTTTTTTTCTTTTTTCCCCCAAATTTCCAGTGCAGAGAGAAATTGGAAGACACTAGACTGATATTGCTGATGCTTTTTGCTGCTACAATGTGTAGATATACAAAACTGACTTTGCACAGACTCATAAATCCGTGATTCCCACAGTGATTACAAATCCTGCATGGGCCACAGTAATCTACTCTCTCTTGCCACCAAATATGTCAGCCATCTTGGTTTACACTCACATGTTCAACCATAGCTACTCAAAGGACCATACCATTCCAAAATGGATGCTTACTAAGGTTCCAACCTTTCTTTGATTTATCTAGCTCTGTAAAAACTAGTACCTAGTCCTTTCTTTCCCTTGATGGTATCTCTTTTTGGAGAATCCTGGTATCCTTTCTACTTTTGGACCTTAGTAGATGCCATCAAGATCCACTCAGAAAAGTTTTCTGGATTTCGTGTGAGTATGTGTAGTTAATTGCATGTTAAAGTAGCCATAGACATAGTTTCTAACCTGAAGATTCCAATCCTTAACTTGCTGGCATTGGCACCAATAACTGGCATTTACTCGAAGATCCCTTGAAACATGAGTAGAAGTCAGCATCTTCACTGGGATTTTTGTCAGTTGTCTGAATACCAGGTTTTGGTACAGAAATCTTAAAGGAAAGTAATTCAGTGTGGCGTGTATGAGGGTAGTTTTGTTTTGTCAATCCTACTAGCCTTGAAATTACAGGCCTCTATGTCATACTTAGATTGTAGGCTAAAGGCAAACTGAGCGTCTCTGAATCCCCCTGTCCCATCTAGGATTTCTGAGGTTTTTGTCTTAGTCTGAGTTTAGCTTTCTTGATGTAAAGAACAAAAGACAATTAAAATACACTAACGTTTCCTATCATTCGTCCAACCATGCATTACGAAGCATGTAGTCTTCAAAGACGTAGTAGGCAATAACTTGACTAAATGTTTTGCAACCACATAACATGGTTAACAGTTTTTCACCTCTTAACGTCTTCCTCTCCACTCACTTCACTTAGCCAAAGTCATATTTTAGGTTCTGTTTTGCAGCAACCCAATCATAGTCCTAAATTCATTATGACTTGGTTCAACTGCATGTAATGAAAATTCCACAAATAACAGTGGCTTAAACAAGATAGTTTATTTTTCTTGCACATAAAAGGTGTCCACAAGGGGAGTATCCAAGGCAACTATGGCAGCTTTATGGTTCAATGAAGTACACCGTCCCTTGTCTTTAAGTATCATTCTGCACATGGTTTACATTCTCCAGACCATCATATTCTGGTCCAAGATGACTGCTGGAGCTACAGACATAATACTCATACTCTAAATAACAAGGAAAAAAAGAGGGCAAGGAAAAACCCTCATATTTGTACGGAGACTTTCCAGAAAAATTATACCCAACACTTTTACTTAATTGTCTTTGGGCATAACCTAGTCATATGACAACACTTAAATGCAAAGGAGGTTGGGAAATGTCATTGTTTAACTAAGTGGCATGTGTCAAACTGAAAACGTTAGGATGTTTTTACTAAGGACAAAGGGGGAAATCAATTTGATAAGATGTTTCTTGTAGATGTTTAAGAGTTCTTATAGAAGAATTAAATGTATTTAGTGTGCCTATATTTGGCATCAAGCACGTTTATCAATGTACTAATAAGTGATTTCTTTGTGTTTGTCTTAAGTTTTTCAGTTGTGTACAATAGAGAAACATGAAAATTCAGACTGTTCTCAGAGATTAAATGAAATATATATACACACACATACACACAAACATGCATATAATTGACATGGAGCATAATAAATCCTTATCTATGATTTAAAGATTTTAAAAAATCACTACAAGGAATTTGTTGCCATAATTTGCTGTATAAAATAATATTTTATTGTTTAAACAATAAAATATTATTTTACAATATATTATCAGCAAATTATGGCAACAAAATTCCTTGTAGTGATTTTTTAAAATCTTTTAAATCATAGATAAGGATTTATTATGCTCCATGTCAATTATATGCATGTTTGTGTTGTATGTGTGTGTATATATATTTCATTTAATCTCTGAAGAACAGTCTGAATTTTCATGTTTCTCTATTGTACACAACTGAAAAACTTAAGACAAACACAAAGAAATCACTTATTAGTACATTGATAAAACGTGCTTGATGCCAAATATAGGCACACTAAATACATTTAATTCTTCTATAAGAACTCTTAAACATCTACAAGAAACATCTTATCAAATTGATTTCCCCCTTGGTCCTTAGTAAAAACATCCTAACGTTTTCAGTTTGACACATGCCACTTAGTTAAACAATGACATTTCCCAACCTCCTTTGCATTTAAGTGTTGTCATATGACTAGGTTATGCCCAAAGACAATTAAGTAAAAGTGTTGGGTATAATTTTTCTGGAAAGTCTCCGTACAAATATGAGGGTTTTTCCTTGCCCTCTTTTTTTCCTTGTTATTTAGAGTATGAGTATTATGTCTGTAGCTCCAGCAGTCATCTTGGACCAGAATATGATGGTCTGGAGAATGTAAACCATGTGCAGAATGATACTTAAAGACAAGGGACGGTGTACTTCATTGAACCATAAAGCTGCCATAGTTGCCTTGGATACTCCCCTTGTGGACACCTTTTATGTGCAAGAAAAATAAACTATCTTGTTTAAGCCACTGTTATTTGTGGAATTTTCATTACATGCAGTTGAACCAAGTCATAATGAATTTAGGACTATGATTGGGTTGCTGCAAAACAGAACCTAAAATATGACTTTGGCTAAGTGAAGTGAGTGGAGAGGAAGACGTTAAGAGGTGAAAAACTGTTAACCATGTTATGTGGTTGCAAAACATTTAGTCAAGTTATTGCCTACTACGTCTTTGAAGACTACATGCTTCGTAATGCATGGTTGGACGAATGATAGGAAACGTTAGTGTATTTTAATTGTCTTTTGTTCTTTACATCAAGAAAGCTAAACTCAGACTAAGACAAAAACCTCAGAAATCCTAGATGGGACAGGGGGATTCAGAGACGCTCAGTTTGCCTTTAGCCTACAATCTAAGTATGACATAGAGGCCTGTAATTTCAAGGCTAGTAGGATTGACAAAACAAAACTACCCTCATACACGCCACACTGAATTACTTTCCTTTAAGATTTCTGTACCAAAACCTGGTATTCAGACAACTGACAAAAATCCCAGTGAAGATGCTGACTTCTACTCATGTTTCAAGGGATCTTCGAGTAAATGCCAGTTATTGGTGCCAATGCCAGCAAGTTAAGGATTGGAATCTTCAGGTTAGAAACTATGTCTATGGCTACTTTAACATGCAATTAACTACACATACTCACACGAAATCCAGAAAACTTTTCTGAGTGGATCTTGATGGCATCTACTAAGGTCCAAAAGTAGAAAGGATACCAGGATTCTCCAAAAAGAGATACCATCAAGGGAAAGAAAGGACTAGGTACTAGTTTTTACAGAGCTAGATAAATCAAAGAAAGGTTGGAACCTTAGTAAGCATCCATTTTGGAATGGTATGGTCCTTTGAGTAGCTATGGTTGAACATGTGAGTGTAAACCAAGATGGCTGACATATTTGGTGGCAAGAGAGAGTAGATTACTGTGGCCCATGCAGGATTTGTAATCACTGTGGGAATCACGGATTTATGAGTCTGTGCAAAGTCAGTTTTGTATATCTACACATTGTAGCAGCAAAAAGCATCAGCAATATCAGTCTAGTGTCTTCCAATTTCTCTCTGCACTGGAAATTTGGGGGAAAAAAAGAAAAAAAAGGGCCAGGCACAGTGGCTCACGCCTGTAATCCCAGCACTTTGGGAGGCCGAGGCGGGCAGATCACGAGGTCAGGAGATTGAAACCATCCCGGCTAACACGGTGAAACCCCATCTCTACTAAAAATACAACAACAAAAAAAAATTAGCCGGGCGTGGTGGTAGCTGCCAGTAGTCCCAGCTACTTGGGAGGCTGAGGCAGGAGAATGGCGTGGACCCGGAAGGCGGAGCTTGCAGTGAGCAGTGATCGCGCCACTGTACTCCAGCCTGGGCGACAGGGCAAGACTCCATCTCAAAAAAAAAAAGAAAAAAGAAAAAAAAGAAAGCCTGGCCAGTTGTGGTGGCTCCTGCCTGTAATCCCAGTAATCCCGACACTTTGGGAGGCCAAGGCAGGTGGGTCACCTGAGGCCAGGAGTTCAAGATCAGCCTGGCCAATATGGTGAAACCCCGTCTCTACTAAAAATACAAACATTAGCCAGGTGGAGTGGCATGTGCCTGTAATCCCAGCTACTGGGGAGGCTGAGGCAGGAGAATCTCTTGAACCCAGGAGGCAGAGGTTGCAGTGAGCTGAGATCATGCCACTGCACTCCAGCCTGGGTGACACAGCGAGACCCCATCTCAAAAAAAGAAAAAAAAAAAAAAAGAAAGAAAAGAAAAGGAAAGAAAGAGAGAAAGAAAGAAAGAAAGGAAGGAAGGGAGAGAGAGAAAGAAAGAAAAGAAAGAAAGAAAACCTATTTGGACTGAATAAGGCCTGATATTAATAGAAATGTGTAGTTGGGGAGAGAGAGATTGGACTTTCTGTTACAAAGGATGTGGTAGTCCAAGAAATTACTCAAAAATGTTTTTCAAAGGTGATTAGGTTTCCACCACATGTTGATGAAGTTGGTTATCCTGGGTACATTAAAAAATGGCTTCTACCACTAAAGCAGGCTGAAAATCACTACTACACAAATAGGTTTTTGACTAAGATTACATGAGTTCTTGTGCAAGGAAAAGAAATCGTGAAAGTGGTATTTTAAATAAACCAATCTTTCCCATTAGTTTTCTCCTCTTCTCTGTTTCCCTCTGTCTGTTTCCTCCCACTCCTTTTCTACCTCTTCCTTCCCCTCCTGCCCCTCTCCCTACACTCAGCATGAAGAGTTCTGGAAATGATTTAACAGTCATAATACAATAATCCTAGTGATTATAACGTGCTTGCCTTTTTTTTATAACTTTTCTTTTTTATTTCTCAATTATTTGGCTACTGTCAATTTTCTTTTCTTATTCTATGCCAAATAAGAGCATAGATCTGTTGTTTTTTATTCCCTTGACTGATCTCAACTAGATCTTGGCCATGATCTCATGCATGGCCAGGTGCAGTGGCTCTTGCCTGTAATCCCAGCACTTTGGGAGGCTGAGTTGGGAGGATCACTTGAGCCCAGGAGTTTGAGACCAGCCTGGGCAACATGGTGAGACCCCGTTACTACAAAAAATACAAAAATACCAGCTTGGTGTAGTCCCAGCTACTCGGGAGGCTGAGGTAGGAGGATCACCTGAGCCTCAGAGGTTTAGACTGCAGTGAGCCATGGTCACACCAATGCACTCCAGCCTGGGTAACAGAGTGAGACCCTGTCTCAAAAAACAAACAAACAAACAAACAAAACTAGCTCCATTCATATTTTATATCTTGTATCTACTTCCTAGAGAAAAGGATTAGAATTCAACTGGATTCAAAATAGATGTCTCCTGTTATTTAAACATGTAAATTACACACACACACACACACACACACACACTTTGGCATGGATTGCTTTTTCCAATAACTTCTGATCAAAATTTCCCCATTTATTGCAAATGTAGCTATACGTTAATCTTGGAGTAACCCCAAAGCAATGATCTCTCTGAGCCACTTTATCCCTACAAACCTGTTTCCAAAACTCACATAGCCTGCTGCCATTCTTTTCTATCCATCTGTTCTTTAAGTTTTGACTGGAGTTTGTTTTTTGAAGAGCTATGAAGAGTTAGTGATATGCATTTTTCAAGTCCAAAGACTTCCTCTAGATAAATTAGTTACATGTACTTACTTTTCCTTGCTGCAGATTTTTCTTTATTCATTGTACTTTAAATTTCTCATAATTGATGGGTATGAACATACTTCATTTTATTATGCTTTATGCTTTGCAGATGTGTCTTTTTTTTTTTTTTTTTTTTTTTTTTTTTTTTTTTTTTGCAAGTTGATGGTTTTTGGTAACCTTGAGTTGAACAAGTCTATTGGTATCATTCAAAAGCTTGTGCTCAGTTTGTGTCTCTGTACCACATTTTGGTAATTCTCTAAATATTTCAAATGTTTTCATTATTGATATATCTATTATGGTGATCTTTGATGTTTCTATTGTAATTGTTTTGGGGCACCACAAACTGTGCCCATATAAGATGGTGAACTTCATCAATAAGTGTGTGTGTTCTGACTGCTCCATTGACTGGTTATTGCCGTTTCTCTCCCTTTTCTTAGGCGTCTGTATTTGCTGAGACACAACAATATTGAAATTAGGCCAATTAATAACACTACAATGGCCTCTATGTGTTCAAGTGAAAGGAAGAGTCACAGGTCTCTCACTTGAAATCAGAAGCTAGAAATGATTTAGCTTCATGAGGAAGACGTGTTGAAAGCTAAGACAGGCCAAAAGCTAGGCCTCTTGCACCAAAGAGTTAGCCAAGTAGTGAATGCAAGAGAAAAACATCTTCAAGAAATTGAAACTGCTACTCCAATAAACACATGAATAATAAGAAAGAGAAACATCTTTATTGCTGATATGGCGAAAGGTTTAGTGGTCTAGGTAGAAAATTAAACCAGCCAAAACATTCCTTTAAGCAAAAGCCTAATCCAGAACAAGGCCCAAACTCTCTTTAATTCTGTGAAGGTTAAGAGAGATAAGGAAGCTGCAGAGAGAAGTTTGAAACTAGTCAAGTTTTGTTCATGCAGTTTAATGGTATCTTCATAACATAAAAGTGTAAGGTAAAGTCACAAGTGATGATGTAAAAGCTACAAGTTAGCCAGAAGATCTGGCTAAGATAATTGATGAAGGTAGTGATATGGTTTGGATATTGTCCCCTCTAAATCTCATGTTGAAATGTAATCTCCCAATGTTGGACGTGGGGCTTGGTGGGAAGTGTTTGGGTTGCAGAGGTGGATACTTCATGACTTGGTGCTGTCCTCACAATAACCAGTGAATTCTCACAAGATCTGGTTGTTTAAAAGTGTGTGACACCTCCCCGCTATCCTTTCTCTTGCTCTCACGTAAGCAACGTGATGTGTCCACTCCTACTTCACCTTCTGCTATGAGTAAAATCTCCCTGAGGCCTCTTCAGGAGCTAAGCAGATGCCAGCATTATACTTCCTGTATATCCTGCAGAACCATGAGCCAATTAAACCTGTTTTCTTAATAAATTACCTGGTCTCAGATATTTCTTTTATTTTTTATTTTTTTATTTTTTTTGAGACAGAGTCTCAGTCTGTCACCCAGGCTGGAGTGCAGTGGCACCATCTCGGCTCACTGCAAACTCTGCCTCCTGGGTTCTCGCCATTCTCCCACCTCAGGCTCCCGAATAGCTGGGACTAAAGGTGCTTGCCACCATGCCTGGCTAATTTTTTGTATTTTTAGTAGAGACAGGGTTTCACTGTTTTAGCCAGGATGGTCTCGATCTCCTGACCTTGTGATCCACCTGCCTTGGCCTCACAAAGTGCTGGGATTACAGGCGTGAGCCATCGCGCCCGGCCTCCGGTATTCCTTTATAGCAATGCAAGAACAGCCTAACACAGGTGGCTACTCTGACAGATTTTTAATGAAGACAATGCAGTCTTATATTAGAAGATGCTATCTAGGATTTTCATAAAGACAAGAAGCCAATATCCGGCTTCAGACTTCAAAGGACAGGCTGACTCTCTTCTCAGGGGCTAATGCGGCTGCTGACTTTAAGATGAAACAAATGTTCATTTATCATTCTGAAAATCCTAGGGCCCTTAAGAGTGATGCTAAATCTACTTTGCCTGTGCTCTGTAAATAAAAGAGCGAAGTCTGGAAGATGGTCCATCTGTTTATGGTATGGTTTATTGACTATTTTAAGCTCACTGTTGAGACCTACTGCTCAGAAGAAAAGATTCCTTTCAAAATATTATTGCTCATTGGCAATGCACCTAGTCATCCAAGAGATGTACAAGGAGATGAATGTTGCCCATGCCTGCCACCACAACATCCATTCTGCAGCCCATGAATCAAGGAGAAATTTTGACTTTCAAGCTTTATTAAGAAATACATGTTGTAAGGTCATTGCTGCCATAGACAGTGATTTCTCTGATGGATTTGGACAAAGTAAATTGAAAACCTTCTGGGTCGGGTGCGGTGGTTCACACCTGTAATCCCAGCACTTTGGGAGGCTGAGGTGGGTAGATCATAAGGTCAGGAGATCGAGATCATCCTGGCTAACGCGGTGAAACCCCGTCTCTACTAAAAATACAAAAAGCTAGCCGGGCATGGTGGCACACGCCTGTAGTCCCAGCTATTCGGGAGGCTGAGGCAGGAAAATCTCTTGAACCCGGGAGGCAGAGGTTGCAGTGAGCTGAGATGGTGCCACTGCACTCCAGCTTGGCAGAGCAAAACTCCACGTCAAAAAGAAACAAAAAAAGAAAACCTGGGAAGGATTCACCTTTCTAGATACCATTAAAAACATCTGTGATTCATGGGTGGAGGTCAAAATATCAACATTAACAGAAGTTTGGAAGAAGTTGATTCTAACCCTCCTGGATGACTTTGATAGGTTCAAGATTTAGGGGAAGAAAATAACTGCATAAGGGGTGGAAATCACTGCATACGTGGTAGAAAGCTAGAACTGAAGATGTGACTCAGTTGCTACAATCTCATCATCAAACTTTAATGAATGAGGATTTGTTTCCTATGAATGAACAAAGAAAGTAGTTTCTTGAGATGGAATCTGCTTTTGGTAAGATGCTGTAAACATTGTTGAAATGACAACAAAGGATTTAGAACATTACATAAACTTATTTAATAAAGCAGTGGCAGGTTTTGAGAGGATTCAATTTTGAAAGAAGTTCTCCTGTGGGTAAAATGCTGTCAAACATTGTAGCATGCTGCAGAGAAATATTTCATGACAGGAAGAATCAATTGATGAGCAAACTTCATTGTTGCGGTATTTTAAGAAATTGCCACAGCCACCCTAGCCTTTAGCAACCACTCCCTGATCAATCAGCAGCCATCAATAAGGTCAGACCTTTTACCAGCAAAAATATTACAACCTGGCTGGGCACGGTGGCTCACGCCTGTAATCCCAGCACTTTGGGAGGCTGAGGTGGATGGATCACCTGAGGTCAAGAGATCAAGACCATCCTGGCCAACAGGGTGAAACCTCCTCTCTACTAAAAATACCAAAATTAGCCGCGCTTGGTGGCGGGTGCATGTAGTCCCAGCTACTGAGTAAGCTGAGGTAGGAGAATCACTTGAACCAGGAGGCGGAGGCTGCAGTGAGCCGAGATTGCACCACTGCACTCCAGCCTGGTGACAGAGTGAGACTGCATCTCAAAAAAAAAAAAGAAAAAAAGAAAGAAAAAATTACAACCTGCCAAAGGCTGAGAAGATTGTTAGTAGTATTATTTAACAATAAAGTTTTTGTTTTCTAACTTTTGTTTTAGGTTCGGGGTACTTGTGAAGGTTTGTCATATAGGTAAACGTGTGTCATGGGGGTTTGTTGTACAGATTATTTCATTACCCAAGTATTAAACCCAATAGTTATATTTTATGATCCTCTCCCGCCTCCCTCCCTGTATCAGTATTTTTTAATGGAGGTGTAAACTGTGTCTTTTTTTCAGACATAATGATGTTGTACACTTAACAGACTACAATATAGTGTAATCACACCTATTTTTTCTTTTTTTTTTTTTTGAGATGGAGTCTCGCTCTGTCCCTCAGGATGTAGTGCAGTGGCAAGATCTTGGCTCACTGCAAGCTCCACCTCCCAGATTCATGCCATTCTCCTGCCTCAGCCTCCCGAGCAGCTGGGACAACAGGCGCCCGCCACCACCACGCCTGGCTAATTCTTTTTATATTTTTAGTAGAGACGGGGTTTCACCATGTTAGCCAGGATGGTCTGTATCTCCTGACCTCGTGATTCGCCTGGCTAGGACTCCCAAAGTGCTGGGATTACAGGCGTGAGACACTAGGCCCGGCCTGTAATTACAACTTTTATATGGACTGGGAAACAAAAAGTTTGTGTAACTCACTTTATTGTGATTTTCACTTTATTGTAGTGGTCTGCAATTGAACCTGCAATATCTCCAAGGTATGCTTATATTGTGGTCTTCTTTCAGATAAAAGGTTTGCTCTCTGTGTTCTGTGACTCCCAAGTGTCAAAAATTATCTCAGGATGTCCCAAAGTCCTGTGAAAGTTTAAGAGCATCAACATAAATCCACTTTAATGTTAATAGGAAATGTTTGCCAGGGTGCTTTTTAGAAAGTATTGAAAAATTAAATAAGTAATTCCCAAGAAGGTTTTTAAAAATCATAATAAAACATTTTAAAAACAATTTCAATGTCTAACTGAAGTAGCTATTTTTTTTGTTAACATTCTGTTGTACTTTTAAATAGAAAATTCCCATTCTTCAAGTCATGCTAATGAAAATCTTATATAGGTTATACAATATTAAAGTTATTACATTCATTTAGAATTATAAAGTCTTCATGGGCCTGCGTTTAAATGAGATTTAAGTTCCAAAGCTATTTTCCCATTTTTATTATTTAGTAAAAATCTGACTAACACACATCAGGATGGGATTTGTTTTCCCACTTGTCCGTTAGGATTTGATTTTGCTCTGATGTGAATCCTATTTTTTAATTTACCTCCAAATTGCTCCACAATTTAAACACTCATTCCTAGGTGTCATTCACTTGTAACAAAAATGCAGTTCTCCATCCTGCAAGAAGCACCTTCCTGGAATAAATGTCTCTCCTTTGGGAAATGGTAGAAGGGAAAAAGTTATTCAGGGGTTTTCATGGGACAGAAAAACAGAAGCAGTAACTACCTATTTAGCTTCTTTTTTAATCTGGTTTTAATCGGTGCAGAACTTTACCTTTTATCCATTCTGAAATTACCTGTTTTTACTTCTGTTAACAGAGAACTCACTCAGAAGTTGTGGACATGCTTAACTATTTATATTTGCAGTCTACCTGTATTCAATTATATGTACCACTGTAGACCGCTATTTTTTGACATAGCTTTTTATAACAGACGTTTTAGATGGTGACTTAGACACACTAGAGAAAAATGTTTGCATTTACTCCTTAATTTCTTTGTAACTCTAAGTGCCTATTGATCTATTGTAGCTTATTTCTTCAAGTGTTTCTGTTATCTCTGCTTTGAGACTTGCATTTCTGACTTTCTTTGCTACCACTATTTGTAGAAAGCAGCCACAGGGAAGGTACCTGTATCCCTTAAGAGACTGAAGCAAATAAATCATTTACCATTTAGAAGAAAGGAAGGGTAAGTAATTCTCTGACCTTCTTTGATTTTTCTCTTTATTCTGTTGCTTTGATATACTTAACAGCTTCTCTGTAGACTTCCCCCTTCTGTAGTGCTAAAATAATTTCTCATTAGCCCGACAGTCCACATGAAATTAATGCCACTGTTACATTAACTAGGGGTAGGGGTGAGGGTTTAGGTTATTGAGTAGGCCAGTTTAAAAGAAGAAGAAAGCAAAATCTTTACTCTCAAGAAGTTAAAATATTAAGGCAATGAAGCAAATAAGGAGTAATGAAACTGAGCAATGTGTCTTCAAGTGCAAATTGACATAGCACAGATTGAGAAAGCAATGCTGTGAGGGGATAATGCATGTACAAGGAGACGTTCCTCCTGCAGGTGACTTTGCTAATGCTTGTCAGAGAGATATTACCATAGGTTATTGGAGGGAAAAGATGTGGGCATGCAAATGAGCAGTCTCACATAAAGTCATTTGACTTGTTAGAGACACAGTGGGAAATGATGCGAAGGTTCATTTTTTTGGAGAGAAGTAAGTAATGAGTGAAAATAAATCAAGTGAGGAATGTCCCATACAGATCCTTAGTGTATCACACTCTTCATGTCATGCAACCAATTAAGTCTTCATACATGACTTGGGAGGCAGATGCTATTATTACTTTATATATGATCAAATTGAGGCTGTAAGAGATTGAACAATTTGACCAGCGCTCATACAAGTGGCATATGGTGGGACCAATACTGTGTCTGGCACTAGAAGTTACAGGCAGTAGCTTCTAAATGCATCACTTTTGGTATGTTTATACAAAAATGTCCATGGTTACATTTCAGGTTATCAACAGGTTAAAAACATTTCTTATATTTGTATTTATAATAGAAATCTCCTTACCCCATCACCTTAGAGTAAAACACTGACATCAACAGATTAGTAAAGAAGTAAAAAATCATGCTAAAAGTATAAAATTACAGCCAGAGCATCAATTTTGACTATTTTAAAAGTGCTTATATATTTAAAGAAAAATATAAAGACCAGAATGTGGGTCAGTTATGAAGAAACAGAAGAAAGCTGTTCATAGTAGTGTCCATTCTAGCCCTCTCTAGGAGAGTGAGTATCTGGTCTGGGTAATTGGCCTGTCCAGCCTCTGTGATAAACCCAACCTTGATAAGCCACCTCAGGCTGTCCCATTAGACATTCTCTTCATCTTTGAACTCTCTCTCTTTCTGATTCCCTTCTACAAAGAGAATGAGCTGGTCCCTTTAGCAGTTATATTTCTCATAGCATTTGAATAAGTTGGGATTGAGTTTATACACCATTCTGTGCAAATACTTCACTCTGAATGCATGGATGGGTCAAGGTCCTGGGATCATACTTCTGAATAGAAGATTTACCCTCAGGAGCACTTTCAGTTTGCTAAGTGAACATGCCAAGGTAGTGTTGTATTGAGAGTGACTTTTCCTCCTGGAACATTTGCAGCGACATCACAACATTTAATCATGTGCAGATTCAGATATCCAAGTTACAACTTAATGTACATTGTGGTATCTGTATAAAAAGGATTAAAATAATTATTGCCTAAGTCAAACATGTAACATGAATCTATGTAGTATGCCAGAATGTAATGTATAAACACTTTATTTGAAAAGTCTTTAGATACTGATATGTTTACTGAACTCTCTCACTCTTTCTCTCTTTCTTTCTCTTCCTTCCTCCTCCCTCCCTCCCTCCCTCCCTCCCTCCCTCCCTCCCTCCCTCTCTCTCTCTCTCTCTCTCTCTCTCTCTCTCTCTTTCTTTCTTTTCTTTCTTTCTTTCTTTCTTCTTTCTTTCTTTCTTTCTTTCTTTCTTTCTTTCTTTCTTTCTTTCTTTCTTTCTTTCTTTCTTTCTCTTTCTTTCTTTCTTTCTTTCTTTCTTTCTTTCTTTCTTTCTTTCTTTCTTTCTTTCTTTTCTTTCTCTTTCTTTCTCTCTTTCTTTCTTTCTCTCTTTCTTTCTCTCTGTTTTTTTTCAGACAGGGTCTCACTCTGTTGCCCAGGCTGGACTGCAGTGACCTTATCTCAGCTTACTGCAACCTCCCCAACCTAGGCTCAAGCAATTTTCCAGCCTCAGCCTCCAGTGTAGCTTGGGACTACAGGCTCAAGCCACCAATGCCCAGCTAATTTTTATATTTTTTGTAGAGCCAGGGTTTCTCTGTGTTGCCCAGGCTGGTCTTGAACTCTTGAGCTCAAAGTGATCCGCCCGCCTCAGCCTCTCAAAGTACTGGAATTACAGGCATGTGCCACTGCGCCCAGCCTGAACTCTCTTTCTTATAGTTTTTTTTCCTACATGTAGATAACTATAATATAATAGTAAATATTTGTGTGCATCCAAATAGCTCTAAATAGTATGAGAATTTGCTCATTAAAAAAAAAAAAAACTGTGTTTAGCTTATTTAGTAATGTGAATGACTTGATCAACTGTAGTTCTATCAGGTTGTACTTTTCTTTGGAAAAAGTTTTTTCTCTTTTTGAAGAATAGATTTTGCAGAATGGAGATAGAGTGGGGGAAGCGGACACTTCAAAGTGTGGAAACATGAGGAAACTTCAGAGTTTGTAAGCAATTCAAGGGGCCTCTTAAGGGAGAGGAAATGGCCAGAGGGGGGTGGCAGGGAGATGAAGAGAGAAAGAGGAGAACACTGAGGGAAAAAAGAAGGAAAAAGAGAGAAGTTATTTTTGTTAACAATATAATAAATGATAAATATTTTGTGTATTAAGTAGTTATTAAAACAAATGGCTAACTCATGTATTGCTCTCCAGTTGTCCTGGTTCTCTCTGCCTTTCTTTGCTTGCTGAAACATTGAGTGTCCTTACATCTGGGAAGTACATCTGGCAAGAAAATGTTTATGATTCCTTTGCTGCTGTTCAAATTCTTAACCTGCTACTAGACTGTTTTTGGAGATGAACTTTTTCCTAAAAAGGCCTTGCTGGTATTGTTTGGAACGAACTTTAGGATCATAATTTTCCAGAAAAAGCAGTTGCCTATTTAAACATTTATTTGACGATAGCATACTCATGTACCTTTTTGTTATCATTACTGTCATTTTATGTAGTCATTAATTATTACAAAACTGAACTTTAGTTCATGTTAGGATCCTGTAGCTATGATCACCATTTTACCTATTTGAAATTTAAATATTGCCTGTCCAGTATTATGTCTATTTTACCAGAGGCTGGAAATTCTATTCTCAAATTAGTGATCTCATCATTTAAATAATGACTATGGTCCTCAGCAGCAGAGGAAAAACATTTGTTGAATCTGACAACTTGATATATTCTTTCTGTTTAGCCTTATTGATGAGGCTATAGAGACTCTTGGAGCCTTGCAGTTGGCGAGGACCTGTGAGTCCCACGGGCAGCCTCCCATGTTGGCAAGCTCTTTCCCCACACCATCCAGAGTATAGGAAAATCTGCTGTTTCCTTAAACACACACACAGGCAAGAGTCTCATTATTTTATGGAGCATCAAAGTCCATCATTGAACAATTTGATTGCTAAGCAGTTCTTTATGACAGTTAACTAAAAGCTGTTGTGCACCATTTGTCCTGTTTCTGTCCCCTACAGCAAAATAAAACAGAGCTATTCAATTTTCATATAACAGTTCTGAAGGTAGAGGGGTCTACCCAAATCTTCCACCCCTAATGAGGCAGACCAGGGCATATAAGTGTGAAGACTTTGGTTTTCTTGATAAGACCATGCCAACCACAACACAACTTTTGAGATTCTATTACGTACCAGGCATTGTTAGAGTCTTTAATACTTTTTTTTTTCTATTCCTCATTCTAACTCTGCACTGTTGTATGTAATATCTTCAAGATATAGACATCAAAACTGAGAATCAGAGAGTTAAATAGTCACCTAAGATGATAAGACGATAAGCAGTGGAAGGGGAGTATGCTTTTAGTTCTGTCTAAATGGAAGCACATCATCTTTTTCATCACATCATAGTTTCTCTCCAGTGTCTTGTGCTAATTAGTATTTGCTTCTAGAGGAATTATGTTATGAGAAACATAATTCCTAGGCTTGAATCTTGCTTGGCATTGCTTCTCCCCTACCCACCCCTAATTTATTCCAATTGTTAATATTTCCAATAAACCATTAATGCAAATTCAAGCATGATCTGTGCAGGTGGGAACTGGACTAGCAGATTTTCCATGAAACATTACTATGCCACTTACTTCCCAATAAGTTATATTAGTTATATTAAAATACTGTACTGCTAGCAAAATATAATTTATTATTTAGTACTATATATGTATACGTGTGTGTGTGTGTATATATGTATACATGTGTATATATATATGTATATGTGTGTATATATATATATAAATTTTTTTTTTTTGAGACAGAGTTTCTTTCTGTTGCCAGACTGGAGTGCAGTGATGTGATCCCAGCTCATTGCAATCTCTGCCTCATGGGTTCAAGTGATTCTCCTGCCTCAGTCTCCCAAGTAGCTGGGATTACAGGCGTGCGCCAACATGTCCAGCTAATTTTTGTATTTTTAGTAGAGACGGGGTTTCACCATGTTGGCCAGGATAGTCTTGATCTCTTGACCTCATGATCCGTCCACCTTGGCCTCCCAAAGTGCTGGGATTACAGGTGTGAGCAACCACGTCCAGCCATATATATCTTTATGAATGTGTGAGTAGCAAGATCTAGTGGTGAACTCAATAATCATCTTAATTTTGAAGTATGAAGCATAATGACCATTTTGAGATTTTCACAGAAATTATAATGTGATAGTAAAATATCTGTGTCTACTATTATTGACATAGTTACAGGTACTGCCAACACTACTGTTGTATTTTGCCTACATTCATAATGAAAAGAAATATTAAATGTCTGCCAAAAGTTAGTGAAAATAATGCTTTTCCCCCTTTCAAATTTATGTACACCCTGAACTCTATTCATGAACTGCTTGGACAACTGTGAATAAGTTAGCTCATCCTTAAGCTCTGGTTAACTAAAATTACTAAGGTTTTTTTATACAAGTAATATCCCCATGGAATTTATTAGTTACCCTACAAGCAAGGTTTAACATTTATCCTTTTACATTTTGATCTTTTTATTAAGAGTCTCATTTTAGTTTATTAAGATAATTTTGCATCTTTAGCCATTGCTATTTCTCCTAGCTTTAGGACATATGTTCCAGGTTTAGCCAACTTATCCATTTAAAACACATTAGGGCTGGGTTGTGAAATAATTCCGCAAACATGATGTTAGAAGCCTTTCTGGGTGACAAAATCTTATTAATAATCACTTTTGGGATATAAGTGCCCAAGGAATGCCTAGTCTACATAATTATAGAAACAAGCCAAGGTGTCATGAGGCCAAATACCTTTTGAAGATGAACTATATTGGAAGCATCCCTATTAATTAATTGTATCACAATCCAGTGATACAATTAAAAATAAAACAGAGGCTAAGTTTTTTTTTTTAGTGAATTGTGCAGGCTCCTAGTGTTTACTATGCTGTTTTCTGAGAGTCTACCTTGTCTCTGTTTAACAGGTTTTTCCAGAAAATGACTGGAGATTCAACTTCAATGTTACTTATGTATAAATCTCAGGACGTAATTTGCCTTTTCTGAGAATTAGGACAACTCTCTTTAGGTTATAATATGATTTTCTTGAGTCTAGATATTTTAGGTCATTTAAAATAATAAAATGTACATATTATGTCTCATAACCTGGTCCTCTTCCTTTCTTCCTCTTTCCATTACTTTCTTCTTTCTATCCTTCCTTCTGTATTTATGGAATGTGAAATTATGTCAGCTACTGGGGTTATACAGATAAGTAAGGCATACTTCTTGAAATCAAAGAGCTCACATTTTGTCTTCCATAAAAACACAGACCTCCTTGGGCTTGATATCTCAACAGGTGGTGCATCTCAGAGGATCCCATCATTTTAGCAATGATGATTTTCCCCCCTCAGGATGCAACTTGGTTAGTTTTCATCTTCTTCCAATTCTTCCCAGCATTAAACTTCTAGCATATTTGAGAGTTGTATTTGAGTTGTTTTTGATAGCCACCTATTAACATTAAACCTTTTTATTCCATTCTTAATATTTATCCTTTAGCATTTTTAGGAAGTTTCAATTAAATCTGGCTTTAGCTTTCTAGCTTTCCAAACAAAGTTTTCCTGGTGTATATCCTTCGTCTTTTATCTTTGGTATACATTCATTTTATCAATGAGTGAATTTCAGAGTTTGCAGTACAGACACTCCTTCCTGCATTAGATTTCCACTAATTTTATTATTGAAATTTGTTTAACTGTTTGTTTAGTGTGCTAAGAATCTCTTAATACAGACAGACTATATCCATTAAACAATCAAATCATGAAAGAAAACTATCACATTTGCATTGTATGTGACATGGTTTGGATCTGTGTCCCTGCCCAAATCTCATGTCTAATTGTAATACCCAGTGTTGAAGATGGAGCCTGATGGGAGGTGATTGGATCACGGGGGCGGTTTCTCATGAGTGGTTTAGACTATCCCCCTAGCGCTGCTTCCATGATAGAGTCCTCACAAGATCTGGTTGTTTAAAAGTGTGTAGCACCTACCCCTTCTCTCTCTTCTTCCTGCTCCAGCCATGTGAGCTGCTGCTTCCACTTTGCCTTCCACCATGATTGTAAGTTTCCTGAGGCCTCCTCAGAAGCTGAGCAGATGCCACCATGCTTCCTGCACAGTATGCAGAATCATAAGCCAATTAAACCTTTTTCTATTTATGAATTACCCAATCTCAGGCATTTCTTCATAGCAGTGCAAGAACTGACTAATACAGTATATAAATTTGCTGATTATCAATGGAAAATTTTAAATTTATAAACACTTAATACATGTTCATTTAGGACAACTATTTAGTAAGTGGACAAGATTTTAATTTCAGCCTTGTCTTTTTTTTTTTTTTTTTAACTCCTCTTTTTACTCTTTACAATAATTTTTGGTACAATAAGATGCTCCCTTAAGCAGTATTTTAGCATTATTTACTCTTCATTGAATTATTTAGAATGTTTAAATATTGATGAGCTGGATGCAGTAATACTCTTGTGAAATCTATCATAAGTGCAGCGTGGAAATATTAGCAAATTTGATCATTTAATGGTAAGTTCATTTTTTCTTTTCCTCTTGTATTCAGTAGGAAAAGTAGTCTAATAATGTGATAGTAAGTAAACAATAAAATATATTCACAAAGATAATTTAAAGAAGTGGGTATTTTTGCCATTCCCATTTGAGATGTTTTTGGGTTTATCTTGGGTACTTTGGGTAGCTTTGAAGTTTAAAAATAAAACATTGCAATCTGTAAATACATAAAGTAAAGCAGCATTTTTGTCTGCTTTTGTCACCAAGCATTCCTATCCTTTTGCTACCTATGTGTGTAAGTCAATGCATTCTATGTCCTAAGAACTCTTCTTTGCCCTAAGAACTCTTCTTTGACCAAACGCAGAATTTCTAAGGAATCTCATATGAAAAGGAACACTCACCAAGTTGGCCAGCTTAATCTGATCAATCTGGGGTTCCACAGTGAGCATGGTGATTTCAGATGTCATAACTAGGTCACCCTCATATCTCTCTGTATGTTATATGCAAGTATTTATACACACCTGTATAAACTCACTTGGTCTTCCACAGTAAACGGCAAACATTTTTCTTTGCCGTTATCTGCCTTCTTGCTCTGTTTTGTTAAGTGTGGTCCCTAAGGAATTACCAGAGTAAAGCAATTAAAACCTAGATACAGTACATTAAATATCCTCTAAAAGTATTTGTGGCATTTATATAGCATCACCACCTGGAGGGAATTTTCAACAACTGTCTTAGATCACAGTCTACTAAGTGATCCCTTGTTGTGTCCACAAGATGAAATGAAGTGTTAAACATTTATTGGATCAGTTTAAAGACACTTGATTTTGACTTTCAAGCATTTCATCCTCTTTGTTCAAATTATAGAAGTCATTTAGGCAAAGGAGCTGAATTACCTTAATCATCATGTCTACCTTCTGTATTTATTTGAATATTTCATTGGTTAAACATAATTTTTATTTTTCTCTGAAACAATTCCAATGGTAAGTTATTTTCCTCAGTAGTCAAAAGGGCAGGGGATGACATTCTTTACTAGCTTAATTTTGCATCTTAGAGCTACACAAGCAGAATTCTACCTACATTCTTGGTCAAGGTGATGCAGGGATTTTCTCAGCCCCTTTGTCAGACTCATGTCAGGGGTGAATGCTTACCCCGGCAGAAGGTAGGATATGAGTGAGCAAGTGTAGGACTGGGCACCAGGGGGAGCAAGCTCCATACGGGCCCACAGTCACACCAGGTATGAGTGAGCTAGTGCGGGACCTGGCTGACTGCTCCAGGTGCTGGCGGGAGAAAGCTCCATGCAAGGCCCAGGTGTGGGTGCCCACAACCCTGAAACCCTGGAGGTGGTGTTACAGTGCTCCCTTAGTTATGCAGTCTGATGGATGACTGTGTGTTAACAACTCAGTTGGACCCTGCCTCTTCCTGTGAGATGGCTGCCCTCCACTGGCAAGGGCAAAGGGCCAGTGTGACAGCCTTTCTGGGTGCCTGCATTCTGTGGATCCCAAGCACTTATCTGGCGTTCAAGAGGAATGAGGTCATGTGGACACTTGAAGGAAGGTGAAGGTAGAGATTTTTATCGAGCGGTGGGAATGGCCCTCAGTAGAGAGGGGAGCTGGAGATGGGATGGGAAAGGCAGATAGTTCTCCCTGAAGTCCGGCTGTCTCTTCCCTGAAGTCAAGCTGTCTCTTCTTCCCCAAAGTCTGGCCGTCTTCCTTCTGAAGTCAAGCCATCTCTCTCTCTGCTGCCTACTGAGCCTGGGATCTTTATAGGCATAAGATGGAGGGTTGGGGCAGACTGCAGGTAGTTTTGGAAGAGGCAACATTCGATTGCTAAAAAGGCATTCAGAAAGAACCAACTGGGAGAGAGTGGGCAAACAGGGATAGAAGTTCTCACTTTGGGCTGTGAGTTTCAGGCTACTTTGGCTTGAAGATGGTGTTTCACTGGGGACCCATGCCTGTCTATCTAGAATTTCTCTTACTCCTGCCTGTATCAAAGGCTTATTAGACAATGATAATGTTGGCCATCTACTTAGCAGTATTTGAGAGGCTCCAAGAAAATTCTTCCAAATATCCAACAGCCCACAGGCAAATGTCCTATACTCCATCATCAATTGGTCTAATCTTTCTGTGAATTCTTGCCTGAAGGACTACATTGTCATAAATTACCTAGTGGGAATTCATTTTGTCAAAGCACATTATATTCGCTGAAGCAGGGATATTGGATCAATTAAGTCTTGGGCACTTGGAAAGTGAAGGAACACTGGGAGACTGACTGTGTTCAAGAAATGACAGAATGAAGAGCAAAGACAATTTTGAAAAGTTTGAACTATGTAGTGATTTCACTATCTGTGACTTTTTTTCTTTCTGTCTTTTCGAGACAGAGTCTCGCTCTGTTGCCAGGCTGGAGTGCAGTGATGTGATCTCAGCTCACTGCAACCTCTGCCTCCTGGGTTCAAGCTATTCTCCTGCCTCAGCCTCCTGAGTAGCTGGGACTACAGGCACGTGCCACCATGCCCAGCTAATTTTTGTATTTTTTAGTAGAGACGAGGTTTCACCATGTTGGCTAGGATGGTCTCGATCTCTTGACCTTGTGATCCACCCACCTCAGCCTCCCAAAGTGCTGGGATTACAGGTGTGAGCCACTGCACCTGGCCACTATCTGTGACTTCTTACCCAATTCCTGTCAACCAGTATTACTGAGTCTTCAAAGAAAGAGTACCTGATGAAGGAGGCAGGTTGAGGTAGGGCCCCAGAGAATAGAAGAATAGCATTTTCGTAGACCATTAAGTGCAATTAGGTAAGAATAGATAAATCTGGACATTTCTTCAATTGTATGTCAGAAAAAAATCTAGGTAGCATGTCTTTGAGTATTATCACCTTCCAGAAGATGCAACTGGGCTTGGGAGAACACTGGGGCAGGTTAAGTCACACAGCCTAATTTCTTTCTAAGTCCACTTGAATACTTACTTAGCACCCTCTGCATATAAAGTCCAAGTAAAATTCATTTAGTTTCTGTATTGCCACTTTGTCATTAAATCTCTCTTTTGGGTCAAATTTTTCTCTCAGATTTGCAGCCACTGCTTCTCCTGACCTCCATAAAGCAGGAAATGTCCGTGTACTGCCAAGTTTGCGGAGTCCTTGCTGCCCATAGCAATCAAATGAGGTGTTTGCCTCAGTCCTAAGCCTTGGTCTCAGAGAAGGGTAGAGCATACTTTGAACCAGAAAACAAAACAAAAGAAAAACAAACAGCCACGTGAGGTATGAGAGATGTCAGTTTCTCTTTGGAGAAATGTAAGATAGATATCTGACTCTAAAGCTCTATCTTTGAATGAAGGTTTCTGCAACTTGCTTTTAGGGTCACACTGTCCCTTCCTTGGATTACTGGGAATCATAGCCCTAGCAAACTCAGTTGTCCCCGATCTGATGATAAAGGATGCAAATTAAAATTGTACTAAGTTATTTTTGCCTTCTCCAAAGTTACTTCAAAATAGTTTGTAAATAACACAGCTATTTTTTAAAACACCCCCTTCAAACCAATTACAAACGATTCTGAATAGTTTGAATATTTGCTTCAAATGATGTTCAGGATGTTTTACAACACCTGGAGGACAGCACTGCACTTGAGAGTTGACTACCTTAAATTGGCTTTTTCAAGCGATTCTTTACGTGACTTGTCTGCTTTGCTTGCCCACACGTAATAGCTTTTCAGTTGTTGCTTTAACCACATTGACTGATTTAACAAAAGAGTTGCAACATCACTTAATTCTGTTGTATATTTCAGTTAATTCTGAGTTTTTCCAACTAAAACAGAATGGGGTGGTTGACTATTTTTCTTTTGCTGATATAGTGACCAACCTTAAAATTTACAGAAATTCACTGGATTGACTTGGACGACCACCAGTAATACCAGAAGTGGCTAAATAACTGGGGCAAAAGCATTTATTGCGTAGATGCGTTTACAGGATGACTAGTCTATGCTGTTTGTTTGTTTGTTTTTTTCTGTCCCCTTTCTAGGAAAATGCAAAAAGTGCTTTTCTTTACACCATTGGACAAATTGCTTCAGGATAAATTGAATCCTGTTTACAGTCCAGTAGTTTTATGTAATCAATTTTTTTAAACCTGAGTTTCAAACAGAAATGCTTCAATCATGTCAAAAACCTGAGTAGTTCTAAAAGTCCTCCTTCTCCTAAATGATACAGCTATAAAGAGTAGTGTAACTTTTGTGGGTCCAAGCTTGGGCTCTACTCTTTACTCAAATGTGGTCTTGAACAAGTCCCTAACACTCTCTCAATGTCAATGCCTTCCTTGGGCATAATTATATTTACCTTGGTTTTTTGTTTGTTTGTTTTCTGAAAGTCAAATGGCACAATATGAATGTACTCTGTGTATTCCAAACGTTAATAAACATTGAGTTGTGGTTTTAATAATTCTTGTTCTCTTCTTCATAAAGTGGTCAACACCCTCACCAGTGAGCAATCCTCTCTGTGAGCTTTATTGTATCGGCAATAAGCTGAATGATGGCAAAAGGAGGACAAAGAGGGCTGTCAAAGGAGACAAAGGAACAGTGAGGGCACAGGAAGAAAGACTGGCATATGGTGTGGAGGGGGAGGGGCAAGGCACGAAGATACTGGTCAGTGGAAGAAACACACACATGCACACACCATGCTTCTCCACAAGTAGCTTTTATGTGTTAAAAAAAAAAAAAGTGGATAGTAGGGTTAAAATGTCTCTGATCTCTTTTGCCAAATCTTGCCCTATAAAACTAATTGTCAATTTCAGGACAGCTGCAGCCATGACTGCTTAAACAAATGTAACCTCTGTCTCATCTTGCCAGTTAAAATAAGTACTTGAATGATACCTTTTAGATTTGTTCTTAGGCCTTTACATGTAATTATCTATTAAAAAAAAATCTGTAAATCTACCAAATGCAAGGTTTCAGGTGGTGCTCTGGCATGCTGGGTGTGTAAGCAGTTCTGGAAATGCCCTCCAGGTGGCATTATCAATAAATTTCTCAGCCTCCAAGTATGGTGCTAGGTCTATTTGAGGTTCTGGTTAAAAGGCAGATTCCTGAGACCCACTTCAAACTGACCAAATCAATGCCAGTTTGGGTAACGCCTGGGCATCTGCATGCTGTATAAGATTTTTTACGGGATTGCTACTCACACACTAGGGTGAAGATCCCTGATCTGGTCAATATAGGCACCAGCTACAGGGCCCTGGGACCAGATCAGCCTCAGCTGCAGCAGCACCAGGCTGCCTGGGAAGCCCGATGCTCCTGGGTGGTTGGTGAAGGGCCTTCTCCCTGGAGGAAAGGGAAAGGGTTCTCAGCCCCTCATTTCCTCAGTCCATTCTGAATTAAAAGATTGGAGACGCTCCATAGGCAGGTTCCTCTCTTGTTTCTTTGCCTTTTATTTATAATCTCGATCGTCGCTCGAACCTCTCTGTGTCAGCTTGCTGTTTTAGTTTTGGTTACGGCTGGTGAGTCACAGAAAACACAAGCCATTTTTATCTGCAACTAGGACTACTATCTGTGCATTTGGGCTAAAGGAATCCCTTTTCATGATTTAGGAGAAATGCTGAAGAGAAAGAAAACTTGATATTTAGCACAGGGGCTAGTGTCATGCATCAATCTACATCAAAAGACCAGAGGCTTCCGGCCCTCCCCCGCTCACTGTCTGAAGCCTTCACAAGCCTCAGACCACGCTCAGCCAAAGGAAATGGGCGGAAGTGTATTTTTCATAGGAATTAACTCTTGCAGCCAAACAGGCAAATCAGGTTGCTTTAGATTCTCTACCTCATAAATGGCTATGTTGTGCTTTTCTTGTCCACACTGGTGTTCTGTTTTGTTATAACTTCGCAAATTCAATGAATAGCTTGTAGGTGGGAGGGAAAGAAAAAGCCCATGGAATCTTTAATGCTTAATTTTTTTTAAAATTCATAGAGTAAGAGAAAGAATGTGACTGCATTTTTATTTATGGTCAATAAGCCCAGATGAATATGTGGTAAAAGTTGTGCAGATTGTCACAAAGCAAATCACCATGTCACAAGAAATATTATTAAATTCTATAATTTCCTTTTCTGAAAGTAGTTCCTCTGTATGGAGTTGGAGAAAGAAAATTACATTCAATATTCACCTTAACTGAAAGGCAGCTGAGTGTGGTGGCTGATATCCTATAAATAGCAGATCTGTGACCTCATTCCTGTTCTCTCTCTGCCTAGCTGTTTCCAGTTGCAAGTAGAATAGAAAATTGTCAATCATCTGGGAATACAGGCCAGCTTATTTGGATAAATCTGGCCCAGTGCTTGTTTTTCTTTAGTGATGCTGGTAGTGTACCTTTGTTTAAGCAAAAGCCTTCTATGCTCTGTGTCTGTTGCTGTTTGCCTGCACTGCCCAGGTAATTGCAGTTATGTGGAATTGGCCTAACGTGACCTTGGAAAACTGCTTAACCTTTTGGAGCCTCAGGTTATTCATCTGTAAAGTGAATATTGTAGCTGCCTCTCCTCATTTCAATGGAATGCTTTGAGAATTGATTAGATAGTGTGCATAAAGCAAGTTGACCTCCTCAAAAAGGAATACAATGTATGATTTTATTTCTGGTCTCAAAGCCAGCAGGCCAGGCCTCTCCAGTACAACGTGGTCATTATCTGTGCTTTTGGACTGCCTGGAGAGGAAATTCACACCATTCAGGGCAAAACAATCCACTCCAGTTTCTAAATGGTGGGGATTGTCTATCTATGGAACACAAATTCAACAGATGGTTGCCAACCTTCCACTTGATTTTGTGGCCCTTTAAACTGTGTTCATTAAAACTTCAACTTGCAGACAACTTTGTAGAGACTTGGAGGGATGTATGAATGACAGTTTGTGATATAAAGGATATGGCCCATATGAGACATGAATGTCTTATATCTCTGATTCTCAGAAGCTGTTGTTAAATTAACATGTAAAACAGCAAACAAATACTCTATCAGTAACTAAAAGTGCGTTAAGTTGTTTCTCACATGTTTGTGAATTTCCTACTGATGTCAACACTTTGGAGCTTCACTAACAAGTATGTTTTGAGGAATTTGAGTACAACCATGTTTCATGTTTAATTTCAAGTTCCTTTTTTTCAGAAGGCGAAACACAAACTTGAACCAAGGTTTTGGGGAAACAGAGACTGAATCTGTTTCTGTTTTTGTTTTATAAACTTTGCAGAGATATATAATGCCATAGCACTTTTTATTTAAGGCTGGCAGAATTTGTTTATTCTGCTTTTCTCGTGTGGGCATGCATGCATACATGTATTTACTATTTAGCCTGTGGAGTTTTTATTTATTTAGCAAATGCCTTGTTTTATTGAATATTTTGGCTATTTTCTTGGACCATTTTGTTGGAAGAAATAAATGTGGTACTTTAAATGATTTATTTCTTTTTCTATCAACTTGGGAGCCAAAATAAAATTGACATTCTCAGAAAACAAAGGTGCTGTAGAACTCAAAAACATTTACCCTGAAATAAAAATTTGTGTTTACTTAGAGCTCAGTTTCTGTTGAAAAACAAACATCATAGACCCTCAGAAAGAGAAGAGAAGCCCCCTGCTGACACATTCTCTCATTGATTGATGATGTTGTCTTGGCAGAGCAGCTTCAGAAATGCAATCAGGGAACAAATGGGCCTGGTTTTATTCAATAAAATACCCTCTTAAAAAAAGAAAGAAATCTTAAATTCAAAGAATTGCATTTGAAACTGGTGAAATGTAATTCTGTGAGTTTATTCTTTGAAAAATAAAGAAAATGGGATTGCTCTTTGGCCTTATTCCTATGACATAAATCTGATTTGAAGGACACTGGGCCATACCATAAAGTGTAACATTATTCAAGAGATACACATAAATGAGAGCCTGGTTCCTCAGTTTCCTACTGTATCTGCCTCTTCCCAGTCAATCAAGCCTAGCACCGGCCTGAGCTGAGAACTGTATACTACTGAAGGGGCCACTGAGACGGGTATACAAGGCTAAGCATAGCCAAGGTTTATGAAACATTCACAGTGAGCCAGATACAGTGCATTATAGGTATCAACTCAAATTATCCTCGGGCTGGCCTATTATGATAGACTTCATTACACAGATGAGGAAATGGTACAGAGAGGTTAAGTCACCAGTCAAAGATCACACAGCTAGGGAAGATCAAAGCTGGGATTTGAACTTCAGTAGACTGATTCTAGAGTTCATCTCTTCACTGTTAGACTTATACCACCATCTTTCTTTACTAAAATAATAAATAAACGAACCCTTAATATATTGAAAGCTTTCAGGACAAAAATAATTTCTGAATTGTCATATTTCCATTCTCCAGTTTTAGGCATTCTTTAATTATTTTTGCTATCTATTTCTCCAATGGGTTATATCTATTACTTTACTATATAATGCCTTTGAATCCATATGTAAGAATTTAACTTAGCTCATAAGTTGCTTTTTTGCTGCTGTAGAAGTTTATAAAATTATTTCCAATGTAAATCTGTCCTCTATTTAGTTTTCACTTTTTTTCTGTCCTAAATAAAAATGTATGTCTTAATTTTTCAAATTATAATTCTAACTTTTTATAGTCATATCTGTGTTGTCCTCTCTAGTCCAATGTTTCGTGTGTTTGGAGGTCATAGGGATTGGTATCTTTTAATGCGGGTGTCCCTTCTTCACCACTACCCCCCCGATTTGGGGAATTATGTTTATGTTTTAGTTCTCCATTCATACATTAGCAGAATTGTTTGTGATAATAAAAGGAAGTAACAAGAACTTCCTAATCATTTATAAAACATTAAAAGTGGAGTTTTGATACTTGAAAGAACATGTGTTGAAAGTTCAGTTTATGGGGATCCTTCCTTTAGGTCCTGACAGAATTTTATATTGTATACAAGTGGGCTCTTGCTCTATTCTCTATTAGGAAATTTGACTCTACTCTCAAAGATTTCCAATTTAATGCGAAAAATAATTGAAAGGCTGACACATTGATGCTCTTGTGGAGCAGTGTGGAGCAAAAACTAAAAGGCAGGAGGTCTGAAGCTTTTGTATCATTGCAACACTAGCCTGTTTCTGCACTGTTTTAGTCAATTTGGGGTTCTGTAACAAAATACCATAGACTGGGTGGCTTAAACAACAAGAATTTATTTCTCACAGTTCTGGAGGCTGGTAAGTCCAGGATCAAGGTGCAGGGCTGATTTCATTTCCCAGTGATGGCTTTCTTCCTGACTTGCAGATGGTTACCTTCTCCCTGTGTCCTCACATGGCAGAAAGAGATAGAAAGTAAGCTCTCTGATGCTCATAAAAGCAGTAACTTATCATGAGACTCCCCTTCTATGACCTCATCTAAACCTAATTACCTCACACGTATCATGACATTGGAAGTGAATCACCTGAATTACGTCACAAATATCATGACAGTGGAAGTTAGGGCATCAATATGTGAATTTCTGGGGGACACAATGCAGTCCACAGCACTCACCCACAGTCTTTTCTGATGCCAGGCTGTTGATATGGAATCTTCCTTAAATTCTCTTCTACAACGAAAATTTGATCAGTTCTTGCAAGACGGTGTTGACTCTAGTAACAATAATTTCAAAATAAAGGTCTAGCAAAAAAAACAAACAAACAAGCAAACAAACAAACAAACAACAAACAAATAAAAACTTCATTAAATGAGAGAATAAGTTTGAGTTGTCCAGGTTCCTTCATCTGAAATTCAAAAGCTCACCTACCAGGTAGAGGGACTTCCTGGAATGCTGGGGAGTGAGTTGAGTCAGTGTGCATCCTGAGCAACTGTGCTCTAGATTACTTCTATTTCCTGGAGCAAAGTGTTTTCTTTTAGACAAGTAACACAACATAACTGAGGGTCAAATTTATTTTTGAAGTTTTGATAAAAATTCAGCAAGCAAACCTTTTAAAAATGCCATACATGCCATGAACTAAGATGAATTGATAGTGAGTACTCCAAGCATTTTACCCAGAGAGTGCAGAACATTTTGAAACCCATTATTAGGAAGAGATGCTATTACTGGAATTTATTAGACAACTAGAATAAAATAAGAAATGTAGTAAATATCTCAATGAGGACTTCTGGGAATTGAGTCTTCTGTAGATGGCTTTAGGTTTTCCAATTTTGTTTGCCTTTTAGGTAAAATATCAATAGTTCATGATGAAATTACTGAAAAAAAAATGAGTGACTAATTTTCAATCTCCTACTTTCCATCCTAGAACCATATGAATTGGTAAGACTTTCAGTTGTCTTGGTTACTTCTGCTTAGCGACAGTAAATGTAGGTATTTCTTGGAAGACGTTTGGCAGAAGCAGGAAAAGAGAGAGTGGCTTGAAAGAAAACTATGGTTAAGGGAAGGTTTAAGTTAAAACTAGTTTTAATCAGAAGATCCAGGTCTCATTTCTTCATTTATGCTTATTTACAAAGTTATTGTAATTAAACGAAGCTAATTGTCTACTACTTGGTAGGCATTGTAGTATCCCCTCGAGATGCAAAGACAACTTTTATTTGTTTATATTTATGTTTATTTATAATTTCCATTGTTGCACAAATGATTTGAAGTAAGAGGAATATAAACTACCTTCAGGCTGCCCTTTGATCCCTTTAAGATCCCTTTAAGGGATCAAAGTCCATCAGAAGGTAGACTCAGCTATAGAAAAATGACAATACAATGTGAGTAAGTGCTGTTACGAAGAGATGGGCAAACCGCTTTGGGACCATAATGGGTATAGTAACCTCTATTAACAATCTGTTAACTTTGAGTTGCTTCTTTCATTGATTCCTTAAAATTTATGTGATTCTATTACATGCCCCAAGAGGAGTTTAAGTTCCTGGACTAAGCAAAAAATTGGGAGTAACACAGGATATAATCTGCCTAGGGAAGGAGTCCTGCTACATTTTCTAAATTCAGGGGCAATTTTTAGTCTTTCTGAATCCCCACAGGGCAAAAGCACACATGATCTAGAATCAGTCTCCAAATATTTTAAGCTTATGTATGAGCATTGACTATGCCCAGAAGTCCTGGGTTAAGCAATGACTCTTCTCCTGAGATCCTACTATTAACAGGGTAAGTATATTGATCTTTGAGACATTTCAGTTATGGCAGTGATAGCTGTGTTTGTTTCCTTTAGGAAAAAAAGGAAAACCAGGGGAGGGGAGCTAAGGATTCAAGGAGTGCAAATGCTCTTCTGTGATATGTGTTCTGCCTGTACAGAACTTCTTTTCCCTATTCTGTATTCATTATATGTAGTTTTCTGTAGTTGAGACCAGAATGTGATGCTAAGTAGAGACACAGGTAATTATCTGATTTCCTTTCTTACTTTGGCAAATAAATACATGTTTGGTTGAAGCTGATTGTGAGCCACTTAACGTGAATAGGTGAAGTCAAATTTTGTAATGTTGGGCAATAATATTTTCTGTTGTACTAGTAGGTTTAAAAGTTATAATTATGTACATTTCATATTACAGCTTCTTCTACACCTTCTGTTAAATGTAAATTCTTACTGAGTCTCAGCAAATTAGGTCTTTTGTTTTATAAAGTTTTAAAATAGGAAACCCAGAGATTTTTCTTTCTTTCTTTTTCTTTTTTTTTTTTTTTGAGACAGAGTCTCACTCTGTCGCCCAGGCTGGGTTGCAGTGGCATGATTTTGGCTCACTCCAACCTCCATCTCCTGGGTTCAAGTGATTCTCCTGCCTCAGCCTCCCAAGTAGCTGGGACTACAGGCGCCTGCCACCACACCCGGCTAAGTTTTTATGTTTTTAGTAGAGACCGGGTTTCACCGTGTTAGCCAGGATGGTCTCGATCTCCTGACCTCATGATCCGCCCGCCTCAGCCTCCAAAGTGCTGGGATTACAGGGGTGAGCCACCATGCCCGGCCAACCCAGAGATCTTTCATATTCTCTTCTCCAAGGTGTGTTGTGGAGGAATTCACTGGCAAATCAACTTATTTATCACAGTAATACAGAGGTCAATATATTTCTGCCTGCCTGTTGTAGTTCCCAATAGAAAGTGTTAATCACAAGTATTTTCTGAATGGAGTGATGACAGATGTCACCAAAATGTTCCTAAAAATTGTTATAAATTAGTTCTTCTTGGCACGTGCGTGCACATACACAACACACAAACACACAGATGTGAAAGATGGCAGAAATGCTTCTCTTGTTTGGGAGGGAGCTCAAGGTAGCTTGAAAATTTAGTAATTATCAAGTACTTGCAAAGAAGTAGGAGGCATTTTTCAAATTCCAGAAGGAATCACTGCAAGGGGGGGGACTAGAGAACTAGCTAGGAGAGTGAGAATTGTATCTTGGGGGAGGGGAAGAGAAGGGACAAGCTTTTTATACCTTTCTTTATAGGAAAAAAGAGCAGCCAGCAGAAACTAGATGAGGATCAACATGGGGTGAGGGTGGAGGGGTAGCAACTGCTGAGACAGTCAATAGGCAGATTGTTCATCACGCATGCCAGAAGATTAGCTGAGCAAATGCACAGACAATGCTGATTAGTGACTTGAAATGCATCAGTTCTTACTGGGGAGAACAAGACGGTCAGATCACTGCCCTACAGCCTAACGGCAATAATGGAACCTAGCTATGCTTCAACGTAATGTTTAGAGCTGAGAATGTGGGCAACGTGTCTATTTGTTGTATTCACTAAATTTCTCTCATCTCGGGAATGGCCTCAAGAGATACATATCTTATTTCTACTAGGTTCTCAAGAGACAGCAGTCTTATAATCACACCCCTGCATATTTCAGCCCCTTGTGAGGTTGTGTATTTCTTTCCACTTAATCTGAGAAGGCAGATATCATTGAACTGTCATACTTGGCCTCTTTTTTTACAACTGACCTTGCCAAATGCAGGTAATCATATTTGAAAAAAAAATTTAATGCCTCTCACATTATATTATTTACTTATATAAAGAACTGCTATCAACAGTTATAACTATATTTGAATATTTTAAAGTTATGAAGTAAAGTGGAAAATAGTTCCTTTTTATCTTTTCTGTTAATATGTTTCAGACAAAGCCTGTGTATTATTTGTTTTATCTTGACCTCCTTTCTTATTATGAATTCAGAGACCTTTAGTGCTTTTATTCCATCATCCCCTTTTGGAGCTTTGTTTTGGGCACCTAGGAAATAGAATATGACCTTGGGTTGGCATTAATTCTGAGATGCTAGAAATTTTCATAAGATACTCTTTATGTGATATTACTGTATCCATCAAACACAGCCTTTCCATGTAGTTGATATTATAATTAAACCTAATAATAGCATACCCCTTTACATTTTCCTTACATATGTAAAAATAATCTTAGTGTTATTTATAGATTTGTGTTAGTCTTTATTAGAAGCCTTTTTTCTTTGGATAAAAGAGCTTTACTTTACTCATAATGCTCTTAACAGGATTCATCGAAAAGGAAAGCGCCATAAGGCTGATGTGTCTTTCTCAATCCTCATTGACATTTTATACCTTATTGGCTTGCAGTTTCTCTTTCTCTTTTGTTCTTTTTATTTTTCTAAATGCCTAACCCTTTCTTATTTCTTACTTGCTTTATTTTTTTACTTATGAACATCTGATTATTTCAGGAGACTCTTCTCTAAATTAGAAAAGCTTTGAAAAACCAGATTATTTTCTGGGAATACAATTTTCCTTTTTTCCCTCTGTTTTTTTTCTCTTTTCTGCAGTTAAGCATGTCATTGTTAACATACAAACAGTTTGGAAAGAATTATTTGCACCACATTAAAGAGAGAGCAGATTGTTAACCATAATATATAAAGAACTCTCATAAATGAATATTTTAGAAAAACATACAAAAATCCAATGACAAAAGGAGGCAAAGGCTATAAATAAATAATTCAGAGATGAAGTGCAATAGGTAACAGATATAAAAAAGTCATTCTCACTGATAAACTATATTAAATGGAGATTGAAAATAAAATCCTCATCATATTGACAAAAATTATAAAAGATGGATAACATCCAATGTTGGCAAAAATATGGAGAACAGAGTAATGGTATAATTTGTTAGTGCTTTATTTTTAATCAACTTGACAATATCTATCAAAATGTAAAATTGTATACTTTTTCATTTTAATGTCTTTTCCAAAAATTTATTCTATGGAAAACTCAGATATGAACATCAATAACTTTTCCATATCTTTTTTCCTCTTTCAAGATTATTTATAAAGAAAATTAACCAATGAAAGTGATGTTACATTTACAATGTGGAATATTATATAGCAGTTAATGAGAATGATGTCCTAACATAGAAATGTCTATATAATATTGAATTCAGAATGAAAAATATGCATAGAATGATCTCAGGCTGGGCACGGTGGTGTAATCCCAGCACTTTGGGAGGCCGAGGTGGGCAGATCATCTGAGGTCAGAAGTTCGAGACTAGCCTGAACAAATTGAAGAAACCCTGTCTCTACTAAAAATACAAAATTAGTTGGGTGTGGTGGCACATACCTGTAATCCCGGCTATTTGGGAGGCTGAGACAGGAGAATCACTTAAACCTGGGAGGCGGAGGTTGCAGTAAGCCAAGATGGTGCCATTGCACGCCAGCCTGGGCAACAAGAACAAAACTCCATCTCAAAAAAAAAAAAAAAAAAAAACAAAAACAAACAAAAAAGTCTCATAGATGTAAAAAAAAAAAAAAAAAAAAAAAAAAAGAAAAAAAA